>NW_012153285.1:484991-639098 GCF_000956105.1 Propithecus coquereli | reverse complement strand
ATTCTCAGTGAAGCAATCACTTTCTGTTATTAGGAATCTTCAGGATTACAGTCTAGTCAAAGGCTCGTGGATTAACTATAACACACTGTGGGAGACCTAGAGTATTCCATTTCCACAGGTAAAATTTGATATTCACAGAAAACCCCAAAGCTAGTTTACAGAAATTGTTACCATGGCAGGCCAACTAAAATTTTAATAATTTCCACATGTAAATGTAGAAATCAAAAATTTTACATCAGCAAAAACGATTGACATAAAGTGGAAATGCAGAACAGCTCCTTTAGCCAATATTGTACGTGGGAACACTAAGACACGTGGTGGGTTCCTAGGTCAGACCAGTAAAGTTTGCTTAGAGCTCGTAGCTCATTCCAATTGTGCAATGATGGACTTAGTTCCCACACTGGACTTTGGCCTACTTCTATCGAAAAGGTAGGGTCAGAAGAGTTGATGAGATGACAGGAGACCTGTGGGGTTTCTGAGAGCCAGCACACTGCTAGTAAGGTCAAAATAACACCTCCTTCCTCTTAACTCCTAAAATATTTTAATATTATATTTGTTCCTCTTTATGATCCTTGGCATATCCTATGTTTTATTATAATTTAAACTTCTGACCATCCTTGGTTTCACTTGGAGGACCCAGATTAATAATTATATGATTATCTTGTTTTGATTAGAAGATAGAACCAAGAAATATCTTCAGATAACCTAGGTGGTTATCAAATTGTAGACGTGTACCGTCAAAGTATTAAGTAAATAAAATTGTATTGATAAGTGAAATCAACTGAGATTCAACATTTAATATTAACTCAGTGGTTATTTTAGGAAACTGAAATGAAATTCTTTTTTCATTGTCACCTTCACTTTCATGTTCCTGGTAGCTTGGGAGATGGTTGACATATCAGCTGGCACAACAGAGGTGGTGGGCTGGTGACAGTGGTAATTCTGAATTTGGTTCTTGCTCTAAGCCATCTCACAGTTTTCTACCTTAATCTGCAACCACCTTCCTGGTGCCTGAGCATGTCATTGCGTAGTCACAGAGTCCCAGGCCCTTAAGACAGACAGGTCTGGAATCAAACCCCAGTTTTGTCACCTGTAACTATGTTCAGGGCAAGTGACTCATTCCTTGGAAGTCTGTTTCCTCACCCAGAAAACAGAGAATAATAGTGCAAATCCCATAGAGTTGTTTTGAGGACACAAGGAGATAAGGTGAATAATTTGCTTACATAGTATGTTTCCATAATTATATTTGTATTATCATATGGTTAAAATTCCATGAAATATGTACCCCTGGGAGTCCATGGAATTGTTGCTAAGGTTTAACAAAGCTACAAATACAAGCACTGCTTATAGTTGGAGTAAATAATATGTCTCACATGCATGAGTACCACTGTTTTAAGAAGTATTAGGTTTTAATATAAAAGGATTTTAATATAGTTAATTATTATTATTATTTTACCAATAGATATTAATAGTGTAACTGCTATCAGAAGACTGGCCACAAATTTTGGATGTTAAAAGTAACCTCCATATTTGAAAAGGTTGATAGTTCCTGTCTTCACCAAAAGGGCTTTCCAATGGTGAAATGAGCCCTTTCAAAAAAGAACATTCAGTTATTTTCCCCCAAGGGTGTATAAACAACTGTTCTCCATGAGGTAGGTATCTGGCTCCACCGGCTCCAGCAGGGCTGGGGCACTGTGGCTGCACTGGTACCTGTGCCTGAGTGTCTGAAATCTTAAACTGGATGGGAGGATGGGGACTACTTGCCCATGAATTGTGAGATAAGGAACTGAAAGTGTGGTCAGGCACAAGAGCCTCTGAGAAGTGTCAAATAAATTCCCAGGCATCTACACAAATGTGCTGGCAGGAAAAGAAAATTTAGGTACACACTCAAGGAGGTGCAACCTTGGTGACCTAGGAGAGACGAAGTTCAAAGTGCAGGTTATGGTATGTGGCATGGAATCATCCCTGCCCTGATGCACAAGCAATTGCCTCAACTGTTTAGTGAAGGTCAGAGCATCTGAAATCTAAACTGCCAAGTGAATACAGTTTGTATATTACAGTCCAGTCATGCCATTTTTTTCATGTAGACTTGTGATATCTTCTACTTGAGTGTCGGCACTCAAGTCCAAATTTATGTCCAAAATTAAATATGACTCAAATTTATATCCCACATAATATCTAGAAGAGTATCTCACACATATTAGGTGCTCCAGAGATACCTGCTAGTATAATAATTAGCACTGCTTAGCATTGGAACATGCAGCCTTCTCTGATGATGAACGTTACATACAGGAAGTCACTTAAGCAATATCTCATTAACAAGCATGTACTGCGAATTAGAAAAAGTTTCACAAAACATCTGTTGTTGAGATCATAAAAGAATTGGACTCAAAGAAATCCAAAATTGCTTCCAAATCCAAGAATCAAAGATTCTATATTCTGAGGGTTAACATTTATAGCTTCTATAAATGTGATTTAATTGATTATATTATTGAAAATAGAATTCAAGAAATATTCTGCTTGATGGAAAGCATTTCCTTAATTTCCTATGGATTTTTAAAAATTGTGTAATTGCAAGTGTTCATTAGGATAGAATTAAATATCACTGTTTCCCCAGTTACTAATATGTGCCAGGGTGCTTTAATTATATGAGTAATTATGAAAGGAAAATATATGACTTGGCAAACTTACGAAATTATTATAGATACAGAGAAGCTCTACATTGGGAAAAAGACATTAAATTAGAGCAAGGGGAAAAGAAAGAAAATCACATAATAGAATGAGAATATTATATAATACTGCTCCATACGTGAAAATGTCTGTTCTCATGTCTATAGAAATAATAGAAGAATGCAATAAAATCTGTTCACTGTCCATGGAGATCTAAGTGTTGGAAGATGTTTTATATACTTTGCCTTTTTATTTTACCTCCGATTTTGGTTAGTTTATGGCTCTGCCTCAAGTTTACTTTTATGGAGATTGATGCAATTTATACATTGTATTTTATTTTATGATATATTTAACAATAAGTGGATAGTAATTAAGGTTGTGTGAGATCGAGGAAAAATGCCCAGGAACTAAATACCTTTTGAAAAAATATGTTCTTTGAGTTTAATAGCATTTGATCTATTTAAACAGCTTAAATTAAATTATAGTTAATAGAGTTTAATTAAAGTTATAGTCAAAGGAGAAATATTCTCTCATTAAAAAGCAAATGTTGTTCTGGGGTCATGAACATTATTTTTCTTGATTCTCAGTGAAGCAATCACTTTCTGTTATTAGGAATCTTCAGGATTACAGTCTAGTCAAAGGCTCGTGGATTAACTATAACACACTGTGGGAGACCTAGAGTATTCCATTTCCACAGGTAAAATTTGATATTCACAGAAAACCCCAAAGCTAGTTTACAGAAATTGTTACCATGGCAGGCCAACTAAAATTTTAATAATTTCCACATGTAAATGTAGAAATCAAAAATTTTACATCAGCAAAAACGATTGACATAAAGTGGAAATGCAGAACAGCTCCTTTAGCCAATATTGTACGTGGGAACACTAAGACACGTGGTGGGTTCCTAGGTCAGACCAGTAAAGTTTGCTTAGAGCTCGTAGCTCATTCCAATTGTGCAATGATGGACTTAGTTCCCACACTGGACTTTGGCCTACTTCTATCGAAAAGGTAGGGTCAGAAGAGTTGATGAGATGACAGGAGACCTGTGGGGTTTCTGAGAGCCAGCACACTGCCCCTGGATGCCGGTGTGCCTTCCCAAACTGTGCCGGGGCTCCGTCTTAGCACCATCACACACACGGTCAGGCTCGCTTCTTGTTAACTTGGATTGGTATTTGTGTTCCAGATGTATAGCTTGGCATAAGACATACGGACCATACTCCCATTCCCTTAATAGATCAAATTCTAAAAAGTCTCCTAAAAAATCAAATCCAAAATCTCTAAAGCAACAATATGGAATTAATTTTTAATGCAATGTCATTTAATGTTTATTTTTATCCTTATATGTATGATACAGACTTTTTTTAATGAAAATAAACTTCAAATTGTTACTTACCCATGCACAGTAAGGTCAGGAAGGAAACTATACAGCTACGAAATAGAGGAATAAAGGGTATCTAACAACAAACTGAACTTTTGTTCTTCTCTTGAAATGAAGCTGGACTGATGCTAATCTATATTGTTATTTCCATGGAAATAATAAACAAATGACATAAAGTCTAATTGTCTACACATGGAGGACAAACTATCTAACTGCACCTTTGATTTTGGTTTGTTTATAAACGTATCTCAAATTTTCGTTTATAATCATTAGTGCAACATATGTTGCATAGCACTTGGCACAATGCAATTGCTGAATAATGAATGAAAGAATTAATTAACTAGTGAAAGAATATAAATTTCAGATGTCTTTAGTCATTTGCTTAACTGAAGTCCTAATCAAAACTAAAAGCTTCTTTTGGGTTATCTTGTGAATTTGATAATAGAACAATTCTCTCATTTCTTAAAAGAAAAAAGAACTGACTGCTTTTTAATCATTAACTTACATCCCTATCATTATTCCTAAAATTTTAAAACAGATCTTTAAGAGAATACCTTCAATTATAGAATTTTAAAAGACAAAATACAAATGCAAATATGATTTTATGGTGACTGAGTTCTTGGTATTATTCTTTGGTTTGCCTGCCTTTTCTATAAAACAAATGATGATTAAAGTATCTTATTATCCAAGTCAAAATCAGCAGTGTGGTAGAGTATACAAAACATGAAGAAATATAATTCTGGCCATGCTTCTGATTAGCCATGCGAATTTTGGTAAGCCATTTAGCTTTTCTGAACCTTAGTTTCCACATCTGTGAAAAAGAATCTCACGCAAGGGCTGTTATGAATACCAAATGAGATATGAGTGCATTATAAGACACTATGTCAATGCAAGACATTTCTGCAATCATTATGTAACTCATATTTTATATTTTAGACCAGTTAGAGATTACAAAACATTTAGGAAGAGTGGTGTTATGTAAAGAATACAATATTTGGTATCAAGAAACATATATTCAAGTCCCAACAGCTCTATTTTGTGACGTGGAGCAGAGCCCTTCACCACTCTGAACCTCAGTTTCCCCACCTACACCATGGGGATAATGCTGTTGAGAGCTAATACAATATATGCGAAAGTGCTTGGTAAATTGACAAGTGCTGCATATATTATACACATGAACTGTAATTTTTATTCACTGCTGGGGTTATAGCAAATGCAAAAAAACATATAAACGCACCTATAGTTGTTCAAAAGTCAGACGGAGATAATTAACCTCAGCATTGAGTAAAGTATCCACATCACTGAACAACTGAACTTTTAAAAACCATTGTACATGAAATGAGGTGGAGGGCAGAACAAGGTGACCTCGTTATCAATTTATGGGAGAAATTGTTGAACAGGAGGTAAGATTTCAGGAGTCTGTTCTGTTGAATGGGGTTTTAGTAAATCAGTAAGCACAAAAACATGCCAGATTTAGGACAAGCATTATGAGAAAAAAAGTCATGATGTGGAAAGGTGTTAAACTTAGGGAGCTGGAGCAGAAGGAAGCTCTGACTAGACTGACAAAATTAAGGAGAAATAGATGCCTGTTTTCTCTGTGAGGAAACTAAGTAGTTGAGCCTTCTCCATTCTATGAAGATGCAGGAACTGTCCCAGGCACACAGTAGCTTCTCTCTCCCGAAGAATCCAGAGCCTACAATGAAGGTGAAATTCAGACACACAGCAGCTACCTGGTTTTCTTCTAAAACTCCAGGAGTTCTCCCACTCTGAAAGCTTCCATCATGTTTTTGCAACCACCGAGTCCAATTTCTTTGTGGAAGAGCCGTGACCAAAAAACAGAATTGCCTGGGCAGAAGGGATCTTAGAGGTCCTTTGAGAGTGCTTGAATGGTTTGCTCTTTAGTGTTGGTCTTCCTGGCTTCTAGTTCCAGTTCTACAGCTTACTGGGCGTGAGTCTCTGACCAAGGTACTTGGCTTC
Source organism: Propithecus coquereli (assembly GCF_000956105.1). Lineage (NCBI taxonomy): Eukaryota > Metazoa > Chordata > Mammalia > Primates > Indriidae > Propithecus > Propithecus coquereli. The sequence continues at coordinate 633,073 of NW_012153285.1, read as the reverse complement.
TCTGAACCTCTATTTTCACATGTGTAAAAGAGAAATTATAAGATATACTTCGGTGGATTTTTTGAGGATTAAGTGAGAGGATAAAATGCCTGTAACATGATAAATTTTAAATAAACAACAAGATAATTGGCTATTATTTATTTTCTTAATTTTATGGATACATAGGAAATAATAACTATAAATACAAATAGTGCCTGTGCTGGGATGAGGGGAAACTTCCCCTTTCCCCTGAAAGTTTGCTGAAAGATCAACTCACAATTAAGGCAGATTAATAAGAGGAAGAGGTTTATTTACTGTGCACACGGGAAAATCACAGAGTGATTACCCAATATCCCAGTGGAATCCAGATATTTTTATACCTGCCTTTTAGAGGGGAGGGAGAGACGAGGAGTACAGGCAATTCTGTTTAGGGGTGATAAATGGTTGCTAAGGAGTATGAATAGATACTTGGGGGAATGAATGGATGGGGGAAACAGATTGACCTATAAATTAATCTGGGAGACAGGTATTATGTTTAAAATGATTTGGGCCAGGTCTGGTTGCATTCTTGATGTTCTCTCCTGCAATATATTGAGATCATAGGGAGAGGAAAGGAAGTCCGTTGTTCTTTTGATGGGTCTGTCTGGTTATGCAGATAGAGGGAAAGCCTCTTCCCAGCGCCTGTTGATCTATAAGGGCCTTTAATTCAAAAAACGTTTTACACCAAGGAGTCAATATTTTGGGGTGAAATTTCCTGAGCTCCTTCACCTGGCATAGCTCCTTGCCTTATGAAAGTATTTTCCCATGTGTTTCCTTACCTAGTTCTTTTGCTGCCCATGGAATGGGTTATTATTAGCATTATTTTGTAGAGCAGGAAACTGAAATACAGGCAGATCAGTTAACATAACCCACCCGAGGTCATGTGAGACAGTGGCTGTCACGGGACGCTAGGGCAGCGTCTTCAGTCTCAGAACAGTGCACTTTCAGCTGGATCAGGCTAACCATGGGCAGAAGTATTAATAGTACCTAACATTCACTCTGGGTTTGGCATTGGCTGAGCATTTACATGTATTATTTCATTTGAGCCTCATAACAACTTTACAGTAAAGACAATATTTGAGTCTCCATTTCAAAAAAGTTAAAATAATATGCACAGGGTCAGGGTCACTGACTTTTTAAGTAGTAGAGCCAAGTTCAAACCCAACCAGTTTCATGTTCTGTCATTAAACTAAAGTGTCTAGGAATAGAAAACTATGCAACAGCACAGTGTCCAAAAAGAATGTAATCTAGCAATAACCAATGGTCAGCCTCTCTTTATTCAGCATCATGAGAGGTGTGGGAGGACATGGAATAGTAACAACACTGGGAGACCTTCATGTATGAGCAGTGGTGCCAGGCACTTTGCATACATTATCTTCACAGCAACTTTGGTTCCCCCATTGAAATTGAGACTTGAAGAAATTATTCTTTGCTTAAAATTACAAAGCTACTGGCAGAGCTAAAATTCAAAACTTTTGACCTTTCTACAACTGTGATGCTGCAGGCTTTTAGACAGAGCACAGGGGAACTTAGACATCATCTCCACCAGTTCCCACCCTTCCCTAGAGCAAACTGAGGCTGTTAAGACCCCATATTTGTCCTCACAGGGAGAACCTGGAATAGATGTCAATCTGTCCAACCCCAGCCCAGTGGTCTTTCTACCCCAGCATGCAATATAAACGTGGCCTTGGCCCCTGGGAGATTATATTCTAGCTGGAGAAACGCAAATAATAGGAAAGCAGCACAAGTGAACATGTATTGGAGGTTTCACCCTGTGTAGAAGAGACATGTTTTCTAGAAGTTAAGCACTAGAGAGGCAAGTGGGCGGAGGCTCTCCACTTTATTGCACATAGGAATCACCTGGAATAATCCACTTTAAATGCAGATTCCCAGGCTGGGACCAGAAATTCTCAAGTTAGCAAACTATACTTTTTAACAAACAGCTTTGATTCTGAAGCAAGTGTTAAAATTCACTACATTGAGAAACAGGAAGTTTGTAAGTGCCTGCAAAAGAACAGAAACAAATAAGATTGCATGTGGACAACAGGAGCAGAATAGAGAGCATTTTGTAAACTAGGCAAAACTCTTTCCATATTTGATACAATAAATAAGGACACTTTGGAGAAGGGGAGTGAAGATGAGTAAGAGCTGCATGAAGAACGATGGCTTGAACCAGAGACAACAAGGAATGAGGAGGAAAAATAGAAAGGCCTGGATGAGCCGAAAGGGTGTGTTTTAGGCATTTCAACTGAGAAACCAATAGGACTGGCAACTGGTCAGATGGAGGGAATAAAGGAGATGGGTGGTATGGACACGGGACGGAGAAGTGGCTGGGCCTGGCTGTGGCTGTGCACACTTACACGCAGCTAAAAGCTAATAAATACTATTTTAGTTGTGCACTGTGACAAATTTAAAAATTCTTTATGAAACATATAGTCATAAAAGGCATAAAATGCTCCTTTCAGCAACTCCTATGTGAAAAAGGAGGCCAAACCTCACATTCCTCATGGCGTCCTGAAAAGAACCCTTTTAAAGAACACAAATTAGAAAATGTTTTGCTGATACTTGATCTCACCCAAACCAGGGGGCCCTGCGATTGGCTCAGAAAAGGTTGATATTTAACTCTTCTTCAGCAGTTTTCTTCATACCTCCTCATTTTTGTCCAAAGAGCAGTGAAAAACTAATGCTGGATATTCAGAAAACTATTTTCCAAAAAAATCTTAAAATGCTCAAACAGCATTTTTTTAAAATCATGTTTTGCAGTGAGAGGAAAGATGAGGTACTAAAATTGGATATCAAGGAGTCCTAGTCTCCAATGGACAATCTTGCCAAAAAAAGAAAAATCAATAAGATAACAGTACAACTCAAATAATTTCAGTTAAACCAGATAAAACTCAAATAATTGCCAAAACTTTTTTTTATTTCTAACTAAAGGAACCAGGTCTTTGAGGTTTTCTTCATTAACACTTGAAAAACAGTAGTGGAACACTGAAGTTTAAGATATGATAAAAAATGAAAACCTGAGACTTAAAGGCAAATCAACTGAGTGTGCGTGTATGTTCTCTTAACTATTAATAATTATTCACTGTAAATTACTCACTATAACTGAGCACTCCAGAGACACTGAAATGAGTTTTTAAAAAAGCGTTTTAATTGGACTACAAAGTCCAGTTCACTAGCTAGAAATTAGCAAAAGTCAATGGATCAGCTTTGTTAATCTACAAGGTTTAAAAATTGGCTTTATACATGATCATTGTATACTTTATACATGATCATTATTGTAATGTAAGTTTTTCAACTTGGGAACCTCAGATCCTATAACTTAAAAAGGAAATATAATTTAGCTGTTCTTATTTAGGAAATTTATTTCAGTGAGATTCTTCTATGAGATGAACTGGTCAATTTGAGATTATATTAATAGAATTTGGAGTATTTCTCAACATTTTTATAGAAAATAACTCTTTTATGAAATGATCGGGTCAATCTAGGGTCACATTAATAGAATTCTGAGTATTTCTATTCTAAAACTAATCTGATCATTTGAAATATTTAAAAGTTTATTTAAATTGTAGTCATTCTCATTTATTTTTTTTTCAATTTAAATTTTTAGTAAATTGAGCACCTACTATATGTGGGAAGGTAGAATTGTAAAAGTGAAGAGCTCACAGTCTAGTGAGAGAGAACTATGCAAACAGCTGGGATTTAATGTGAGAAATACTGTAATGCATTTAATACCAGAAATATGAAGGGGAAGCTTTCATTTGAACCTGATCTAAAAGACTAAATAAGAAATAGCCAGGTAAAAGGGAGCGGGGTGCAAGGCAAGGCATTCTTGGCAGGTAACAAGACATGGAAATGCTATGACACATGAAAGAACATTCTGTTTTGGTGGAACCATAAGTACATCAGTGTGGTAAAACCAAAAGGAATCTTAGGACAATAGTAACTAAAGAAGATCTTAGGAGGATTATAATAAGAAAACAAAACTTGGCCAGATTTTAAAAGGGTTATGTGACATACTTTTCTAAGAAGGCTGGAGCTCTTGGCATCGTTTACATAAGGATCTTAGAAAGAGAACTTCCATCTGAGTCAGAAGAATGGATTGAAGAGGGAGAATCAATGAATTTAGTCACGAAGCTAGTGCAGGCACAGATGCAGGCAGAGATGTGCGCAAGTGTATGGGATGGATATCCAGGAGGTCCACTGAGTAGCACTGGGGAGCGGGTGGCGTGGGGTGAGGATGAGGACATGGTTTCCAGCTTGGTTGCTGAGTGGACAGTCTGTTGTACACCAGTTAAGCTAGCAGATAGAGCCTGCCATATAGATTATTTTATCTTCAGGAACACTTTAAGTGTCCACTAAGATATCAAGAACATGTATTACCCTCATAGGCTCCCTCTTATTTATCCAGGATTCTGGAAAGCGGATATGGTGTCTGTTTACTGTCTGCATCATGGAAGAGTATGTCCCACAGCCACTGATGCCACTCAGTGGAGGCCAGGGTGGGTAACAGGGTGTACTGGAGATTCATCAATTTCTAGGCTGCATAGAGAACATTCCCATCTTTGGGGATAATTATCCCCAGGAAGAACTGGGGATAATTAAGCTCTATCATTGAGGAAGGCCCTGGAAGTCAGGGTGGTGAAGACATAGAACTCATGGCTGTGGAAGATGTGATAGAGGAAATCCAGTGCTGTGAGAAGTTTAATCCCTGAGAAGTTAAATGATTATTTGAGGGATCCTTTTCCATGGCCTATGACCTCCTATATCATTACTCAGATACAATATGCAATTTCGTGTGTATATAAAATCAGGTACATAAATGATTAATATCACAGTTAGGAAATGGTTTATCAGAGGTTCATAGTACTAGTGCTGCTCAAGGAGGGTAAAGAACACCCAGTTAGTGAATCAGAAAATAATTTATAGAAGTTAGACATGTAACTTTGAATATAGTTTAAAATTCAATGAACAGAGAGATTGAGGGGAAGACCATCCCAACCAGAGAAAACAGTACGTCCAAAGCCCAGACAAGGACAATGTTAGGTGTTTCAAGGAAGTTCAAGCAGCAAGGAGGATGAGGAACATAAGCAAAATCTGCAAAACAGTCACAGGAGGAGAGAAGAGCTCAGCAAAGCTGGGGATGGAGAAATGTGGATGGTGGGAGCAAAAATGAAATAGAGGCCACGTAATAGGGAAGCTGTGTCCATGAATTTCCTGTGCCCAAGCTTCTCAATCTTTATGATAGAAGAAGAAATGCCTTCCTCTCTCTTCTCCCCATAAGCTATTATGAATTTTCACTGTTTCTAAAAGGTGAATAGAAATGTAAGTGAATGATGAACCTGAATAATAATAGCTAATGTTTAATTGTACTAGGCATTATGATAATGAATTATCTCATTTAAATAACACAACCCTGTGAAGCAAGTAGTAGTATCATTCTTATTTCAGATGAGAAAACTGAAGTCGAGCAACATTAGGCCAGTAAACAAGAAAGCCAGAATTCAGGTACCAAATGCAAAACTGAAGAAAAGGATTCGTTCATGTCCTCTAGATAGCTGATCTCTATAAAGGTTCTGAATAAGTTAATTTACTCAAATAATCAGTTTTACCATTTTTGTAAAAAAAAGAAAATCAACTAAAAATAAACATCTGCTTCTACTAGTAACTCAGAGGAATGTTTTTCTCCCTTTCAATCAGTCACAGGTTTCTGACAATCTTCACAATCATAATCAGTCTAGCATAATACTGAAAAATTCCTGCTTCAGCCCAAAGGGCCCAAATGACCTTGCAGAATTAGATAATCCCTTTACTAAATGCCATCATCAAAAAACATTACTTTTTTCTCTCGAAATCAAAATACCAACATGGGTGGGGGATCTCCATTAAATAAAAGCAAGAAATTGATCATAGAAATATTTTCTTGAAAATGTCATAACTGCAGTGGTTTCACTTTTCTTCCATACATATAAGAGAGAAAAACATGCATGTATAAATTTGTTCTCTTACCTTCAAGTGACTCTAAGAAAGAATAGTTTTTCAAAACAAAGGGAGTATTTCTATGTAAAACCCACGTACAGGTAATAATGATTTTTTTTTTTTTAGTATTTTATAGACAGCCCACCTAAATGAATTCCTACATTCCAGATGGAAACAGAGGTAGCTAAAGAAAAAGAATAAAGATTGGGAGATGGGGCACTACATAAAATGCTTTATCCAAATTCTCCAAAACTCACCCACATGGACTTCTTGAATTAAGTATTGAATACAAGAGGTCAGAGGAAAATTCTCACTATTAGAGAAGCAGTAGACAAAGAGATAAGAGTGATGCCAGTTGCCTCCGCCCTTTCTCTCGTACCAAACCTCTTATTCTTTCCTGGAATGACAGGGCTCTACCATGCTTCTGGAACCAGTGATCCTGATAAATAAAATGTCATGAGGTCTGAAAGCAGCAGTTCCATGGACAACATTTAAATTGTTTCCATGTGCTTTCTGCTCACACAGGATCAATCATGATGATTGGTGTATTATAATTTCCCCTGACTAAATTGGTCTCTCTCCTTTGTGTTTTTCTCCAAGGAACTCAATTTACCAGCAAAGACCCTTCTCTGCCTCCCTCTATTTTTTTCCCTTTTTATATTAACTATAATACGAATGACTAAAGTAAAAACCAAACTCAGAGATTCTCATTTTTAACCACCAGCGGACATCTATTCCAGTACAAACCTCATTCATTTAGCATATTTTATCTCACATTTCCATTTATTTCTGTATTAATTTTCAAGTCCAATTCTGGAGGCCATAAAGCTCTCACTGTTAATGAAAAAACCATTTAGAGTGCAAGGGAATTTAAGCCTACAAAATATTTTTTTAATTTTTGATACAACTTTGTACCTTTCAGATATTGTTTTTTAAAAATAATCAAGGCCGGGCGCGGTGGCTCACGCCTGTAATCCTAGCACTCTGGGAGGCCGAGGCGGGCGGATTGTTTGAGCTCAGGAGTTCGAGACCAGCCTGAGCAAGAGCGAGACCCCGTCTCTACTAAAAATAGAAAGAAATTAATCGGACAACTAAAAATATATAGAAAAAATTAGTCGGGCATGGTGGCGCACGCCTGTAGTCCCAGCTACTCGGGAGGCTGAGGCAGGAGAATCACTTGAGCCCAGAAGTTTGAGGTTGCTGTGAGCTAGGACGCTACAGCACTCTACTCAGGGCAGTAGAGTGAGACTCTGTCTCAAAAAAAAAAAAAAAAATCAAAAGGAAAAATGAACTTTAGAATCAGGTGCATTTTTTATATGTTTGACACAGGATATGGAAAAGGAGGAAGGTGTTATTTAAATTCCAGTTCTGAAGCACACCTTTCCTATCATTTCCGTAGGAAATTGGGGAATTGGTGGCATTTATTATACCAACTAGCTCTGGATCCTACACTGTGTTGTACCCCTAGATTCTTGCTTTTGTTCTATAATTTTCTTTCACAGGGTGTACATTGCTAAAAGGCACTGACCACGTCTCTTTGTATTAAGCAAAATACATATGCTATCAATGTCTCAGAATCTCTACAAATAAAAATAATTATAAAGGAACAACTTGAAAGCAGTAAGATCCTCATCTTTTTCAAAAGTATCTATATTTCCATTGTTTTTTAGAATGCCATATAGGCCACATTATTCAAACCAAGTTGAAATATAAATGCACATGAGAGGAGTCATTCTAGTGCTTCTCAAATTTTTCCAGGGAAGCATCACCGATGAGGAAGAAACCGAAAAGTGACTGCATACACTCTGGTGTTGGCAGATCCCAAAGCGACCCATGTCCTACTTGAAATTTCTTTGAAGTCTTGTGATATTGCTTTGAAATGCATGCAAATTGTGCCTCCTGCTGCCTAGTATATCAGTTTGATTTAATATGAAAATTAAATTGCTTATCTGGGTTAAAATTGACATATAAAAAATTGTGGCTTAGCACTTTGCACTCCCTCGTGGATCCTCAGAGGCAGACCTACCTTAAAAACAGTCAATCATCATTAGCACAATGCCACAAATACATGCATTGGCTACTTTTCAGTTGATTGCTCTTTTTTGGAAAGATGGAGTGGAAACAGATTCAGGGACTGGGGAAGAGGCCAGCAGTGAGGGAAAAATAGCCTCAACTCTGGTGGTGCTCTGTTGCTCCAACACAGCTATGCATCTGACAGGAAAAGGATGCCACAAGAGAAGCCTGAAGGGAGCCAAAAGCAAATTTGCTTCACAGTTTGCCTAAGGCCAAAGAAGGATGCTTAATCGAAACTGCGTCGACTTAATTTGGTAATTAAAAAAAATGCCCTTGAAAAACAAGTGGTAAAAAGCAGGCCACTAACACTGTTCTTCTAGCAATAAAGGCGAGAAAATGTCTTCATTTGCACATTTAAAAGCATAAAACTAAGGAATTTTAGTTTCTTGGATATTCAAAATAAAGGTATGTAGTAAATCTCATTAAGACATCTTCAATTATATGAGATTCAGCAGAGTGGAGGTTGTAATTATTTTGATGACATTTTAAATGATGAACAAAAGAAAAAATTATGAAGTGCTAATGATACATAAAGAAGCAATATGCCATCATCCTTTGGGATCTAAAATTATTCCAATGGAAGTCTTAGTTTTAATTAAAGTTAAATAAAAACACATAATATTTGTATTAAAACAAAATTATAGTACTATGTTCAGGGAAATAAAAATTTACATTTAATTGTGATCCCCAAAGCCAGGTCTCTTTTGGTCAAGAATATACATTACTATGTTTCTCTGAAATTCACACCTTTATATGATTAAATTGTATCTCATTAAAAACATTGAAAAGGATCAGTGCATCCTGAACAAATGCAATCTGGATGCCTTTTAACCACACACAAAACAGCTAAAAATCTGAATGCACAATCAATCAATCAAAGAAAGAAAATTTATCTTGTTTCTCAGCCTCAACCAATTGGAGATAATTGATTGTTTTTCTAAGCACCTTATTATGAAAGTTTTCACATATATAAAAAAGAAAAATTCTACATACCTATCACTCAACTTTACTAATTTTTTACCAATCTTGTTTCATTCTTAAAAATTTTTGTGTTTCACTATTTTTACTGAGATATTTTACAGCAAATCCCAGACATCATATCATTTTTACCCATAAATATTTCAATGAGCATATCTAATTTTACACAATCTCCATTGCCATTATAAAACAATTCTTTAATGTCATACTTTATTATGTTTACTATTAAATTCATCAATTATATTTTACTAAATAGAGTATATAAAATCTACCATTTTAATACTATTATCTAAGTGTAAATATTTAGTCTGAATATATGCAAAACATCCGGGTTTAGTGTTTTAATTAAATTAGTAAATTCAGTTAAGAACTATATCGAAGAGTTTTTTGTTGTTTTACTTGGTTTTGCTATGTTAATCAGTCATATCAGTTAAACCATCTGTGGTTATAGGCCCCATGTTAAAAATAAGCATTTGGGTGTATACACACTGGACCAAATAAACCCCATATAACCATAACCATAGTCAAGGTACATAGGTGTCAAAATATGTAATATCAGAATAATTGATTAGTATTCAAGAAAATATATTATGTCAAGATTACTCCAAAGCAACTAAAATAGAGAGGCAGTGAGAGAGTGGAACGAGGGCTTTGGAATCCACACAAATCTAGGTTCGAATTTCTATTTTGCTACTTAATTAATACCTTTGTTAACTTCAACTAATTAGTTAACAGTTTTGAGTCTCAATAACCTCATCCATGGCACAGAGACAAAAATGCCATTATAGCTATTGTAAAACTCATATGAATTCAATATATATAAAACATCTGCCACATGATAGGTACTCAATAAAGTTTCTTCCTTAAAAGCTCCTTAATCAATACCCAACACTTAGATGGAAGCAACCTAAATATCATCCTTGGTTCATATGTCTTTTAAACACTTTGAAGAATATTTCAAACACTGTCCCATAAGACCAGCAATAATAGTCAATACTCAAAAATTCTTATAATTTTTTTAACTCTTTCATTAGATAGATATATGAACTTACTTATTTCTTTTATATCATGCAATACAGTAAAGAAAGATAATGAGCCATCTCAACTTTACTTGGAATAAATTGTTATGAAATAAATTTTCTAATTCATATTTTTCTCAGGTAAGTAGCTCAATAAGATGTGTACTTCGGGGGTTAAGAACTTTATGAAGTTGTTATTATTATCTACAAATTTACAAATGAAATCTCAAGGACACAATAAGGGTCAGAATAAAAACTTAGGACATATTGTTGTCCAAAACCAAATGCATTCCAATAAATTATCCCTTCTTTAATGATTTAAGGATAAGTATGAAAAGCATTCTGTTGACCCAGAAAAGGAGGAGAAACACATAACATGTATTTGAATAGTGTACCATTTTACTTTATTATACTGGAATATCAACATTAAATCATGATGTATCTATGCAGCAGTAACCTTGTGAAAAATAAAATACATACATACACAGAAAACCCACCTGTTCTAATAATCCCACTGTGCTTTTGTGGCTCCCTGAAACTCTCTTTGTTGATGAAGATGTTTTGCAATGCAGCAAGGTTGAGGGTTATTGATCTATAAAAGTCTTTATGATTCAGCTGCTGTGGAGCTGTCTACAATACCCAGGCCTCAGGGGTATGATTTTCCTGTGATGCCAGGTTGATTCTTGGAAATTTACATGCTGCTATCTGTTTGACAATAAATTGCTGTGTAAATCCCTTATGTGATACACATGCAGGACCCTGTATAATAATAAGCTGTATATCTTAATGGCCAATTTGTCTTTTTTTTATTTCTTCTGAAAACTGGCCTTAATCTACTTCAGAGGTCACTTATAAACAGAATGCATTGGATGCATCGGTTGTGAGTGAAGCAAGCAAATTCTGTTAGCTTCAGATTTCACCCCAAAGTACTTACTGCATTGTGCCACTTACCTGAGAAACTGACAAGATTCAGTCTTGAACAATTTCTTTTTAAATGAGAAAACATACTTTTTTAAAAAATTTCAGAATAATATGGGGGTACATATGTTTTGGTAACATAATTTGCCTTTTGTACAGTTTGAGTCAGAGTTATAGGTGTGATCTTCACCCAGATAGCATGCATTGTACTCATTAGGTATGAATTTACCCCTCCTCTCCCAACTGCCTGCTTTATTTCCATTGTGTTTTACTTCCATATGTGCACGTAAGTGTTGAAAGATTGGCTCCAATTTAGTATGGAGTACATGTGGTGTTTGTTTTTCCATTTTTGCAATACTTCACTTAGAAGAATGGTCTCTAGTTCCATTCAGGTTGTTACAAAAGATACTAGATCACCAGTTTTTTATGGCTGAGTAGTACTTGATGATATACATATACCACATTTCATTAATCCACTCATGTACTGGTGGGCACTTGGGCTGTTTCCACATCTTTGTGATTGTGAATTGTGCTGCTATAAACATTTGAGTGCAAGTGTCTTTTTTATAAAATGTCTTTTATTCCTTTAGGTAAATACCTAGTAGTGGGATTGCTGGATCAAATGATAGATCTACCCTTAGTTCTTTGAGGTATCTCCATACTGCCTTCCACAGAGATGTACTAGTTTGCAGCCCCACCAATAGTGTATAAGAGTTCCTTTCTCTCCTTATCCATGCCAGCGTCAGTTGTTTTGGGACTTTTTGATAAGAAGCATTCTCACTGGAGTTAGATAATATCTCATTGTGGTTCTGATTTGCATCTCCCTGATGATTGAGATCTTGAGCACTCTTTCATGTGTTTGTTGGCCATTAGTCTATCTTCGTTTGAAAAGTTTCTGTTCATGTCTTTTGCCCACTTTTTAATGGGATTGTTTGATTTTTTCTTTATAATTTGCTTGAGTACTTTGTAGATTCTGGTTATCATCCCTTTATTGGATGCATAGCATGCAAATATTTTCTCCCACTCGGAAGGTTGTCTGTTTGCTCTATTGATTGTGTCCTTGGCTGTGCAGAAGCTTTTTAATTTGATCAGGTTCCATTTATTTATTTTTGTTGTTGCTGTGATTGCCCTTGGGGTCTTCTTCATAAATTCTTTGCCTAGGCTGGTATCTATAAGAGTTTTTCCAACACTTTCTTCTAGAATTGTTATAGTCTAATACCTTAGGTTTAAGTCTATTATCCATCATGAATTGATTTTTGTGAGTAGTGAGAGATGGGGATCCTGTTTCAGTCTTCTACATGTGGCTATCCAATTTTCCCAGCGCCATTTATTGAATAGGGCTTCTTTTGCCCAGTGTATGTTTTTGTCTGCTTTGTCAAAGATCAGATGGCAATATGAGGATGGTTTCATATCTGGGTTCTCTGTTCTGATCCATAGGTCTTTGTCTCTGTTTTTGTGCCAGTACCATACTGCCAAAGATTCAACCAAGAGACTCCTGGAATTGACAAATAAATTCTCAGGTTACAAAATCAATGTATACAAATCAGTAGCTTTCATATATTCCAATAATAGTCAAACTGATAATCAAATCAAAGATGCAATACCTTTCACAATAGCAACAAAGAAAATAAAATACCTAGGAATATATTTAAACAAGGATGTGAAAGACTTCTATAGGGAGAACTATGAAATACTCAAGAAGGATGTAAACAGATGGAAAACATATCATGCTCATGGATCCACAGAATCAACATTGTTAAAATGTCTATACTACCCAAAGTGGTTTATGGATTCAATGCAATTAAAATACCAGCATCATTTTTTACAAATCTAGAAAAAATAAATTTATGCTTCATATGGAACCAGAAGAGATCCCAAATAACCAATGCAATCTTAGGCAATAAGAACAAATCAGGAGGCATCACTTTACCAGACTTATAGCTATACTACAAGGCTATAGTAACCAAAACAGCATGGTACTGGCAAAAAGCAGAGAAAACATATATAAAAGGTAGTCATTAAGGGGACAAGTTCCAAAGCCAGACCAGCTGGGTTGAATCCTGGCTGTCCCACTTACCTGCTCTGTGATCCTGGGAAAGTTGTATAATCTGAGCTTTAGATTATTTAGATGTGAAATAAGGAAACATGGAAAACATGGAAAATCATTCCATAGGATTGTTGTGAAGATAAATGAGTTAAGAACATTGGAAGCTCTTGAAGACCACCTGATACATAACAAGTTCTCAATAAATATGAATCATTGTTGTGATTAACATATATAAAAGATCTATCATATTATAGTTGATACTTCAAAAATATTTTTATCAATTTTCACAGTAATATTTAGGTACATGTTTTTCTACCTGTTTTGCTAATAAATAAAACTAAAACCCAGAAAGGTTATGTAAATTGCTTAAACACACACAGTCAGCAGAAGGCTGACTTGAGAAGCAAGAATTATAGCTACTCCATGGTGGCCTCACATTTGGCCCTCCAGGAATCTGCTGATGTGTACACGATGTATTCAATTACTACAGAAGTTTGGGATTTTTTTTTAAAAACAATATTTTATACATTAGTTATTCTCAATGTTGCAGCTATTTTTAAATGCAGCTACAATAACTGCTAATTATTCTGATAATAGAACATTTTAATAAACTTGTGTGGTTTTGCTTATAGAGGCCAGAAGAAGTAAGAAGGTAGAGGGGCCACAAAACTTTCTCCTGGGAAGGAAAAAAGCCCATGGATCAATGAATTTAAGGTCAATTTCTTCCTGTCTCATAGTCTTAGAATATGCTGTTTCTTCTACCTGCATGTGCCACCCCCTCCCACACCTTCCCACGTGGCACGCTCTTTTCTATTCTTAATCTAGAAACTTAAGTTTTTCCTCAGCCTATATGATCATCTCTATTATTATTTATATTTTATTATTACTTATATTAGGTATATAAATAGATATAAATTAGATATATAAATAGATATAAATTAGATAAATAGAACATAATGTAACAGTAATAGTAATTTACATTATGTTCTATTTATATTCTATTATTGTTTATGTCACCCTGTTCATGTTGTTTGAAGCCCTTTTCATAATCTTCAAGTTAATAATATGTTTACTTGCTTGTTGAGTACCTCCCTCTTTGTAAATGTAAGATCCATGAGAAAATGGACTGTAGTAAATATTCAACAATAAGTGCTAAATAATGAATGATCCATGAATATTTAGATTTCTTTTTTTCCCCCCTCAAACTCATGAAGTAAAATAGCACAATATTTAGATTTCACTTCACATTTTTCAATTTCCTGGTCTCAAGTCAATGACTTCTAACATCCCAAATGTAATCCTTCATTCATGCAACTCTTTGGTTTATAGATATATCACTACAGCTTTTTAAAATATCATAATACTCTCAGATATGCAGTGCTATAACCCACTTAAAAAAACAAAAGAAACCAATCAATTAACCATCTCTTCTATATACTTAATTTCAAACGAGAGGATTGACTCTTTTTCCTCTCTTAATGTAAAATATACATTATAAAGTAGACATTACAGAGTATACTTTGCAAAATGAGACAATAATAGAACTGAATTCATAGAGTGAGTAGGATGACAAAGGCATTCATGTTAAGCACTTAGCAGAGTGCCAGCATACGGGTAGCCCTCCTGTAACCTCCATTATTGTTGTTTTTTAATAGTGATGACAAGGATGGGTTTTTATTATTTTATTATAGCATCACCATGGATCAGCATCTTTAAATAATGATGAAAAGCCACCAATTGTACACAACACGATGTTTGTATAAAATGGGTAATCCATAAATATCCATTATTTTTTAGAATAAGTGTGTCTCAATTTAAGAAAATTTTAGTACTAAATTTCAAGAGTTTAATTATTTTAATCAGAGAAAGATTATTCATTTAAGGAAACACTGTGTCTATTTTTTTGTTCTTAAATAGTAGATGTCACAATTGGATGCAACTCTTTCTGCAGAACAATGACAAATGGACAGAAACATCAGTGCTATCACGTGGGGGAGGTGATGAGACGGTGTCCTGAAAGAGCAGTCACATAACATTTTATAAAGAATTATGGATTCTTTCAAGTGGATAAAGCATCGCACAAATTATAATACAAATGAACAGAAACTGTGTTTCAATGTTCCAAACTTTGATTTACATCAGCTTTTCAAGAACATATCAATTGGATCAAGCAGCATGACACCTGCCACAGAAAGAATCGATATGATGTGGGAGATGAAGGGCTGTTGTGCTGATGTGAGCCACAGGAAGTGATAAAACTGTTAGTTCTAAGTGAAGCACCTAATCTCCTTCCAGAGAATATAAAGGGGGTCTTTAAAGAAATAGTGGTTTAGGCGAGAAGCACTAAATGCACACTTCTCTTATTGTATAATCGTAACACTAATTACATAGTTCATTTATTCTTCAGGTATGATGTAGAGCAGGGGTTGGCAAACGTGTCTATAAAGAATCAGAAAATGTTTTAGGCTTTGGGTCATATAGTGTCTGCCTCAACTACTCAATCCCATCATTGGGATGCAAAAGCAACCATAGACAATACTTGAATGAATGAATAAGTGGGACTGCAATCCAATAAAAGTTCATTTACGAAAACGGGAAATGGGCCAGAATGGGCCCACAGGCTGGTAGTTTGCCAACTTCTAATGTAGGGCATTGTCAAAACTAACGTTTCTTAAGTAATTCCTGTATGTCTAGTCCAGTGAAATCCCTTCCACTTCCCAAATCCTTTCTGTTACTTTCGCATCTAAGGTCACGTTCCCCACCTGTTGCTGCTGAAGATCAAATGAGAAAATCCATGTAAAGTGCCAGGAACAAAGGATCCGAAACAGTTTAGCTCAATACACAAGCATACATCCTAAAGCTGGATTGCCTACTTTTGAATACTAGCTCTGCCACTTATTAGCTATGTGGTCTTGTACATGTTCTTTAACTTCCCTGTACAGTAAGTGCTTACTTAACATGATCGATAGGTTCTCAGAAACTGCAACTTTAAGCCAAATGACATGTGAAGGAAACCAATTTTATCATAGACTAACTGATATAAACAAGAATTAAGTTCCTATGGCATATTTCTGGTGACAAAAACATCACCAAAATTCTAAAGACTCAAAGCACTTCTAATAACAAACATGGAAATAAATGTGAGCTATACATACATTTAAGAAAGATTAAAAAAAAAAAAGTGAGATCATTATTTACCCGCTTATTCCAGCTCAGCGTCGTGCATGGCCAGAGCCTAAGCTGACAGCTCAGGTGCAAGGTGGGAACCAGCCCTGGTCAGGATGCCGTCCCATCGCAGGGTGCACTCACACACTCACGCTCACTGCACTGGGACTGTGGAGACATGCCCATGAACCTAACGGGCTCAGCTCTGGGATGTGGGAGGAACCAGGAATACCTGGAGAAAACCCACACAGACGGGGAGAACGTGCAAACTCTACACAGACAGCAGCCCTGGCCAGGAATCAATTTTTTTTTCTTTTCTCATGCAAGATATCGAGGAAACTGATGTTATTTGAGAGCCTGCTGAACTCCAACCTCTCACACAGTGAAATGAGATAATAACATATTTATAGATTATTGAGAGAAGGTGAAATGAGTAGATGTACATAGAGTGTTTATAACTGTGCCTAGTACATACCAAGCACTATATGAATGTCGATTACTATTATCGTACTGTTGTTATTGTTGTAGCTTCACAGCTCTCAAACTAAATAGTTACCTCCATTAAACTGAAAATCATGAAGATCTGCATTATAATGTGGTATAAAGAGTGCTAGGAGAGCCAGGAAAAAGAAGACCAGATGGGCTAGAATTAGGTGACTAGAGGTAAAAGCGGACAACTCCATTGGGATCAAGTGATGTCGAATGTTAAATGATAAGGCAAACCTTTTGGACTTCATCTCCCAAAGAAAAAAACGAATTGCCTAGGGAAATTGCCAGTTTGAACCTAAATCTTAGGAATGATGAACAATGAGTTGATGAAACAAATATGACTTTTAAAAACCATGTACAAAAGATTTAAGAAAATAAAAATTGAAAAACACAGGATCCCAGAGCCTGATGCACTCTAAGCATCCTAAATACAATAACCTACTATATTGCTTGGATTTATGCACACGAAACCTGAGTGATTTCCCCCAAAAGTTCCCATTATCCTCTAGTTGACCTGGAGCAGGGTGGGGAGAGGGGCAGGAAAGAAGGGCCCAGAGCCAAAAACTAAAATAAGTGTGTCCCAGAATGTAAGGATTGTGACAAGAAGCTAAAGCTAAAAAGCAACTCATTTTTTCACACAAGATTGAGGAAGGAGAAGAAAGTCTAGTACAGAGACTAAAGCTATTGTAGCAAATGCACAAGGAAGTGGACAGTAAGGAATAAAAATATTCAGATAAAGAGAAAAACATCAAGGTGCAGCTATAAGGTATATACATAGGTAGTGGGCTATATGAGTGGAAGTCTATATTTCGCTCCAGTAGCATGTGATAATCCAGGAGTCCAGGCCCATGTTTTAAACACAGCCTGAAACTGCAGATTGATATGGTAGGACCAGCAGAAGGCCGAAAGGCATTAGACTTCTGGGTGACAGAGAAACATCACAGAAGTGGCTAGCCTTGGGGACACATACAAATCTAGTATACATCTTATTTATCTACAGCAGTGCTGTCCAATTGAAATACGCTGTAATCCACATGTGTAACTTCAAATTTGCTAGTAGTCACATTTTAAAAAGTAAAAAAAAAGTGAAATGAAATGTAGGCACGTATTTTATTTAAAACAATATATCCAAAATGTTATCATTTCAACAGGCAACCAATAGAAAAGTTAATGAGATATTTTAGATTTTTTTCTTCATGCTATGTCTTCACAACCCAGTGTGTATTTTATACATATAGCACTTCTCAATTCTGGTGCTAAATTTTCACTAGTAATACTTGGTCTGTGTTTAGATTTATAAAATTTATAGTTAGAAAAGCAGATTCATAAACCCAAGGTTTCTCCAAACATATGTACAAATTTTCTAATAATTGAATTAAATATTAGTTTTTTTAAAGATAAATTTAAATTGATTAGAATTAAATGAAATTAAATTTCTGTTCTTTAGTCACACTAGTCACATTTCTGGTGATCCATAACCACATGTGGCTAATGGCTACTATATTGGACAGCTCAGAAAACTAGAATCAAATAGAATTAGTTCCTAGACAGGTTATCTGAAGGAGAGACACCAATAATCCGATGGAAAGAAAATGCTTATGACACTGAATGTCCTTAAGGTTCAGAGAACAGTGTTCTTAAACCATTGAGTTCTATCATATTTAACTGTTTCTATATCACAGTATTTGGTATTTTATTACGTTAATAGTGTGCTTTAAGTCATAATTCTATCATAATTGAGGGCAAAAAATTATTTTTATGATAATTATTCTGTAATCTTTACAATGCTTACCACAATGCAAGAACATAGTGATCAATAAACAATTGATCAGTTGATTGGCTTAATTGATTACATTGCAGCTCTTCATAAACACATTTAAATACTGAAAAGCTACAGGTTATTGTGATCAGTGCCTCAGGGGGAAGTCTTATATGAAAGAAGAAAACATTTGGCTGAGAGAAGAGGCAAAAATTTCTAGATATGGAGAATAGATCACAAAGGCTTAGAATAAGCTAATTCCAGAGATAGTGAGGTAAGGGGAGCATGAAGTGGGCGGCTTTTAGGTAGAATGAAGGACACAAGACAGGATATAGCTCAGAGGGTAGTCTACAGTGTTGAGAGCCATAAAGGGTCTTGAACCACAAAATTAAAGTGAAATCTTAAAATGAAGCAGGAGCCATTGTAGGTGTATACAAATAAAAGAAATGGTATACGTTAAATGACACTTGAAGAAAATTGACTCTTGCTGTGATGTAATATATCATAGAGAGGTAAAGACGGTGTTGGTATTGTTATTTGTACTTGTGAAAATGGATGGGAAGGGGGCAAATTGGAAGATGCTGCTGCTGATGCTGTAAAAACTGGCCATGGGTGCTAGAATGATAGAGTACTCATTTAAACCTGTTCGTGGGGTACAATGGGCACTGACTACTTGGGTGACAAGCACACCGAAAACCAGACTCCACCACTATACGACATATACATGTAACAGAATTCAACTTGTACCCCCTAAACCTATAAATTAAAATAAATAAATATAAAATAAAAACCATTCATAGAATTTCAAAATGTGGCTAAATTCTAGTCAGAGAATACTTAAACACTGTATAAATTTGGCTCCAAAAGTTGTATGTGAGGTACTCTACCCAACTGCACATACGGCTTAAAATGCCTAAAGTTATTTATAAAAAAATCAGATAGCTTAAATACCTATTTTTCATATATCAACAGCTTTTTCCAGGGGAGGAAATGGGGGCAATGCCTTTCTGAAACCTTCTGACCTCTGCAAAATGAACACTATTTGACAGTCTGCAAATGATTTAGTAGTTAGACAGACAGGGTTTATAAAGCCAATAATTTCCATCTCTACAATTTTTTGAAATATAAACACATGTGATGAATGGTGTGTGGATAGATTAACTTTCTGAGCAATACTACTGAACAAAGACTCAAGAAATGACAAAACAGAGTCTCTGTCTCAGATTGAAGTATGGTCGTTTTTGTTTTTTTACTTTAAACCTACTATTGAACATAATTTATTTTGCTAAGAGTAGGCAGTGCCTTGTCCTGCATAACTGCAATGAGCCCAGCGAGCTCTAACACAAGGACATTGGTCTTCCACCTTTGTAAGGGAGAAGGAGAGCTGCGTTCGGGCTCAAGCAAAATGTTCACCTGAAGCTCCCCTTTTTCTGAGTGCTGTGACTCAGTCGGCCCAAATCTTAGCTGAAGTGTAACAGCCATGTCGGCCTCCAGGATACCTATCAACCTATGGACTCCCTTCCATGCCAGCTCCGAGTCACAAAGTTTTCAGGGTGCTAGGTCACTCCCTTAACTGATCAATGCCCCGTCTAATAATCCATACACTGGACCCTATTACTAGCACCATTTCCCATTTCTGTTTATTAATCATTTCACTCTCAGATAAGCTAAATCCTTGCTAATGGGCTTATTGGTTTATTACTTTTTACTAATCTTAGACAAGATAATGTCTTAACTAGATTAAAATATACAAAGGCTTTTAAATGATCACTATTAGGAAATTACAGGTGCCAACAGCAGGCCAGTTTAAAAGACAAATTGAGGAGACTGGGTTCCTTTGTATCCTACAAAAAATACTTACTAAAAAGACACCTTCTCCGGTTACATCTAGAAATAACTCTGCCCAAATCCTGATGCACACATTCTACATAATTTATCTATACAACAAATATGTACTGAATGAAAAATGTATAGTGGACACCGTGCTAGATGTTGGCAATATGAAGGTCAGTACGGTTGGTATTCTCAAGAAAGTCACAGTCAAACACGGTAAAATATATGAAATAATAACTTCAGTGTAATAAGTTATAATGAGCAAAAGCTGGTGAGACACAGAGAAGGGAAAAATCTGCACTTTCTGGAAGATCAATGAAAGTTTTTTTGTGGAAGTGAAAATTGGGCTGAGTGTTAAAGGATTTGTAAATGAGTAAGATTTTATTAAGCAAAATGAAGAAAGGGTTTTATAGGCGACTGAGGAAAGCAGAAAGGAAAATGGGAGAGAGAGGCAGAGCAAGGGGGGAAAGGAGAAAGAGAAAGAGAGACAGAGAGAGAGAAATCGAAAGAGAGAGAGATTGGTATTGACTGAGATTCCCAGGAGATCTTTGCTGGCCAAATAAAATTGGGATAAGGAAATAGAGAAGATGGTGATTAAAGTTCTTCTCCCTATCCCCTGAGGGAATATTCTCTTCAAAGTATGAAGAGAATAACTAAAAGAAAGAAAGTAGAATTTTCTGAAAGAATTTGAAATGAATTCACATCTAACCCCAATGGGTCTAGTTATAAAGTAACCTTACTTCCCTCTTGGTCTCAAAATATCCAATTACTGGAGTTGCCTTAAGAAGAATTTGCATGTCTTTTTTTTTTTTAATACATAGAAAATACTTTGTAACTCTAACAATGATTAAGTCAAAATTTCCTTTGGTTAAATATTATTAAATATATTTCAAAGAGAACATTACGATTATTTTTATATTCTCCTTATAATAAAATAGCAGCTTACAATTAGTGAGCTCTATGGCCCCAACCCTATTTAATCAGTAAATGTATAATACATTAATTCACTTAATCCTCACAAGTACATATGAGGCAGGTATTTCTTGGATCTCTATTTTACAGATGAGGATTTTAAGGCACAGATAGGTAAAGTGACTTGTTCAAGATCACACAGCAGCAGGTAAGTGGCAGAGCTAGGATTTAAACCCAAGTTTCTAGAGTCCTAGTTCTTAATTACCACACACATGATACTATTTCTTGTAATAATGGTAAAGGAACTACAAAATGTATCAGTTCTGACAAAACAAAGGGAGAATCTGAACAAGATTTTTTTTTTAAATTTATATTCTCCAGTGGTCATGTCAATAGTCAAAGGCTGTCTGATACTGCTTTGACAGTCTACTGAGATGGCTTCAGTTTATAAAGGCTACAAAAGAAATAAATAAGAAAGCTATATTTAAGTGAATATGATTAAACTCTGAAAATGCATTCTTTCTATCTTATAAATCATTTATTTGTGCTACCATTTTGTCCTAGCAGGTAAATAAAAACTTAAACCAATCCAGCCATTAAAGAACGATCCTCCCTAGGGTGACAGAGATGGAGCCTCTCCCCATGTAAGTAAATGCTGACAGCAGAACTTGCACTAATGGGAGCCAGATGGTTTAGAAGAACGAGACTTCTCTGCTCCAAAATAGAAAACACTTCCATGAAACCTGAAGCTTGTGCTCCGTCCCAGCTTTATCTCTGGCCAGTTTCTGTGTGTGCACGTATACATATAATGTGTTACGTATGCATGGTTACAGTGCAATACCTCTTTCTTTAAAAGGACAAAAAGAGCTTACCAAAAGTGGCTGGGTAACAACTTATATTTTATCTATCACATGCAAATTGCTCTGTCTTTAATTGCATGGGGTGTCCTGACTTCCCCACTTTCAGGGACAGGAGTGAAGAAACCAAGCATTACATGCTCAAAACTGAGAAATATTTTTACTTCTGAAGGTAATAAGTCAAAATTCCTTCTTTTGTTGCAAGGAAGACAACTTCCTTGTTGGCAAAAAAGAAAAATGGATATAATCATAAGTTGCTCACAGTTATCTGGCCAATAAACATGAAAAGGTATTATTTAAAGCTAGTAGAATATAGTCCCTCAATTAAAAGACTTTAATTATTTCTCAAAGCCAATATTCTTCCTGGATGCAAAGAAAGCTAAGGCAGAAGCCAAAAGAACTGGATATTAATCTCAGTTCTCTCTGCCCTAAATTACTCGACCTTTGTTACTTTAGTTTCATCTTTTGATAATTGAAGATAATAATGTTTCATTGGATTATTGCAGAGATAACAATAAAATAATGAACATAAAATAAACTTTGTGGTTTGGCTATTGATAACAGATATGAAAATAATTTAAAATATGAACAATGCTATAGAAATCATATTCTTTCAACTCATAGTTTTAGCAGAAAAGACTTATTTCATTTACTAAGTGAGAATTAAGCTATTATCATATCAAAGTGGACAAAAGAGTGTTCAGGAAAAGCAAATGGTTGCCTTACTGAAACGAGTTCTTCAAAATGTGTAAAACGTGGACCAAAATACAGAACAAAAAAGATGAAAGTATGCTTGATGGTAAATAAGTAAAGGTCTGTACAGGAGGAAAGCTATGATGGTGGGAAAAGCAAGAGGTTTATTACCCGACGGCCACACATTTGGTTTAGGCACTGGAAAGCCATAGACCCAGTGCAAGCAGCTGTAGGAGCCCATCATCCCCATCATGTTGATTTAATTAGCTTTGAAGATACGTTCTATGATCTCTGTGTTGTACAATTGTGGAAGTTTACTCAGATGAATGGCAAAAAGCGCAGTTACACATGGTGTTCTAATTCAACAAAATTGAAACTTGTAAAAACAAATGGGGTGGAAGGGACACTATTTCTGTGAATATCAATCCTCTTTCTTTCCTTTTAATAGTTTTAAAAGAAAGGCTCTCATAGATAGCAACAACAATAATTGGTATGTGAGATTAACTTTTTAAATTTTTAATTATTATGAGTACATAATAGTTGTATATCTTTATAGTGTGCCTGTGATGTTTTGATACAAGCATACAATGTGAATTAATCAAATCAGGATAATTGGGGTATCCAACACCTCAGGAATTTATCTTTCTCTGTGTTAGGAACACTCCAATTCCACTAGTTATTTTAAAGTATGCCCTAACTTGTTGATTATAGTCACTTTGTTGTGCTATCAAATATTGTTCATTCTATCTAACTAGAGATTAACTTTCATTGTCATGGCTGGTTTAAGACTAACTTGTCATGAGGATTATTTAACTGAATATAATCAATTAAATATGGCATTACTATATATTCAATTTAGATCTCACATTTTTCCAATATACCAAAAAAATTGCTGATCATTGGTTTCTTACATATGAACTAAGAAAATCTTTGTGCTGTTAAAAATGTGATCCACGAGGCCAGATTGAGGGGTCTTTTCCTTTTGGCCAGCATCAGATTATCTATTACCAAATTTGTCCCTTTATTTTTAACTATGTTTGTTTAAATACTATAATGATCACTCTTTTGAATTGTCTATTGCATCCACAAGTCGGATACTGATAACGGAGCATGAATATTTGGATATTTGGGGAAAGACTGTCTGTATTAACTGTATAACTTTTTCCTAAATTCAGCTCAGTATTATAGGTTTTTTTCCCTGTAAATTATTTCATTCAACAAGGTGGGGAAGACAGACAAGGGTATAGATACTTTTAAATATTTTTGTATTGCGTTCATCTTTACCGCCTATGCTTGCATATCTTCCTTCATGCTTATCCCTTACCCAGATGCTTTTTATACCAATTATTTACATTGTTCTCAGATAAATCTGCTGTAATCTTTATTAATTTTCCTTTCTATGTAACAATCTTTTTTCCTGTGGCTGCTTTTAGGATTTTCTTGTTAACTGGTGTTGAGCAATTTCAGTATAATGTGTTTAGGTGTAGTTTTCTTCATATTTAGGATTTATTGTGTTTTATGAATATGTACAACTACAGTTTTCATCAAATTTGGAAACTTTTCAACCATTATTTCTTTAAATATTTTTTCTACCTCACCTACTTCAGGGACTCCAATTACTCATATGTTAGGCTCCTTGAAGTTGTTCCATTGTTCAATGTTGCTGTATTCAAATATTTTCTACTTTGTTTATCCCTGTGTTTCATTTTGGATAGTTTCTATTGCTATATCTCCAAGTTCACTAATATTTCCTCTGCAATGATATAGTGTATTTTTTCATCTTAGAAATTATAATTTTACTACCTTGGAGTTCAATTTGTATAATTTTGTATCTTCCAGTTCTCTTTCAAACTTTTAAAACATGTGAAATACAATTATAATAACTATATTAATGCCATTGCCTGATAATTCTGAGTTGCTTTTAACTAATTAACTTTACCATTTATTCATGGTAGTGTATTCCTGCTTCTTTGCATGCCTGATAATTTTTGATTGATACCAGACATTATGAATTTTACCATGTTAGGTACTGGATATTTTTGTTTTATTATAAGTATTTGTAAACTTTGTTCTGGAATGCAGTTAAGTTACTTAGAAACAGTTTGATTCTTTGAAGTCTTTCTTTTAAGATGTGCTAGGTGAGATCGGAGCAGCATTTAGCCTAAGGCTAATTATTCTTCATTAATGAAGCAATATCCTTCTGAGTTCTATACCCAATCCCCTGCGAATTATGAAGTTTTTGAGTCTGAATGGTAGGTACTAGCCACAACCCTGTGGGAGTGCCAGTCACTCTTCCCTACTAATACTCTCAAATGGTTCTTCCCCAGCCTCAGATATTTTCCTCATGTACGTGCGCCTAGCAGTACTCTGCTAAATACTCAAATGGGACTCTCCTCAGATCTCCAAAATTTTCCTCCCCATACAACCCTCTGTCCTCTGGCACCTGACCCCAAACTCCAGATTTTAATTATTGCTCCATATTCTCAGTTCCATTTTCCCAACTCAGAAAGTCTACCAAGCTCTGCCTGCGTTCTCTCAATCCATACCATGGCCTAGAAACTCTCAAGGCAGTAAACTGAGGCAATCGTGGGACTGAAATCATTAGTTTCCCATCTTTAATTGTCCAAATACTAAGCCTGATCCTCAGTGCTTCTCATATATTTCACCTTGTTTTCTAGTTATTTCACATAAGAGTGTAAATCTTGTTCGTATTACTCCATCTGGGTTGGAAGCTGACATTTAAAAATTCTCCTTTCATACACACTCATGACTCCTCTTATAGCTTGTTAAATATGTATATCCCCCACCCAACATAAATTCATGTTCCCACTATCCCTCTCTTGAAGCATGTGTTCCTGGCTTCCGGCCAGGCTTGGCCTTCCAGCCTGCCAGAATGGCCTCCCACAGGCTGCAACCCTTTATGAGAAATACAGCTCTCCTTTCCAAAATAAAAAATATATATATATATATATATATATTTAATTTTTAAAGCTTCAAAATTTGATTTTTAAATCACATAAATGAATTTATGAATATCGACATGTTTTTATCCACAAGGAAGTATGCCATCTCTAAGTATAACAATAACTTTTACAGAAAAACATAATTCAACACAAAGTAAGGAACTCATTATAAAATTATCTAATCCTCACTCCCAACCACTTCATTCCTTAATGAAGCTGTGCAAAAATTATTTCTCCAACACTTATCTAGCTTTCACAGTCTAAGCCCTTCAATGAGGATTGGATTAGAGAACAAACCCCCTTCTCATGGAACCCTACATCTTTTGAGTTCAGGAGAACAAAAATTTGCTTTTGCTAAGGACATATTAAAACATAGTTTTAACTATTTCCTTACAACAAGATATTTCCTTGTAGCCCTTACAGTGTTCTCTTAGAGAGAAGAAAGCAGTAGGTAAAGCAACTTTCCACATTTAAGTTATCATTAGCCATGTCATTTGAAATCATCTCATACACTTTTATTCTAAAAAAGAAAAGTTTCAAATTGACACGAGAAAGTATAAGTTAGGAAATTTTTAAGGCAAGCAAATGACTGTGAAAACTCTAGTGCCTCTCTGTATATTCAAGATTCAGTATGTGAACAAAAGACAGAAAGAAAAACCTGTCTCACCTAGCTGAAGAGGCACGGAAGCACAGGATACCACCTCCTTCTTTTAGGAGTATAGAATTTCAAAGCCTTATAATTTGGTAGGGAGGAGTGGGGAAAGAAAGTGGAGTCAACTTATAGCACTGAAGCTAATTGGGAATTTGGAAAAGTGGGAATGGAAAAACTCATTTTCTACTATTTTCCTTGTATTTATTTATTTGTTTATTTATATTTTGATCACAAAGTTTCATTTTTGTTTTTCAAAATATTACAAATAACATGCTTAATAAATATGATGTGAGCAGGAGATAATGAGTCTATTGTGCCTTTATTATATACACATATACATGTACATACATTTTTACTGATATTTGAATTTAGTACTTGGAATTGCAATGCTCAGATACATCACACTTGGAATGAGATCATTCTTACGAAATTTTTTTTATCGATTTTGACAAACATAAGTTTTGAAACTTTGTACTATCATTTGGATATATTCTAGAAATCAATAAGGTTAGTTTCCTTATGAGTAAAAATAGGGTGTTATCAATGTGAGGTGTGCCTAGAGTCATAAATGGTATCAGTAACACTAATAACTTTAGGGAGGGCGTTCTTGCTTTCGGTGATGGGGCAGCAGCTGCACCACGTTTGAAACCAGAGCACAGGGTATCAAAGAACACAAGTGTCATGCTTGATTTGCTTAGAAAACATTTCACTTGTACAACAAACAGCTCAATTAAAAAATGAACCTACCACATTAAACCCAAATCCGAATGATTTGAAATTCCTTTCGTCCATACCCCACCTCCCATCTAGGATATAAGGAAAAGTTTCAATCAGAATAAACATATACTAGGAACTTGTGTAAATTACTAGGTTAAATCAATATCAACGAATGAGCAGGGTTGTGTGACCTGTAGCCAACAATATAAAACTTCTGATAGTAGTTTAAATTTATGGGACTCCTCC
Source organism: Propithecus coquereli (assembly GCF_000956105.1). Lineage (NCBI taxonomy): Eukaryota > Metazoa > Chordata > Mammalia > Primates > Indriidae > Propithecus > Propithecus coquereli. The sequence continues at coordinate 605,755 of NW_012153285.1, read as the reverse complement.
ACAGCACCTAGCAACATGTCTTGTACCTAGGATACACAATCAATTGATTTTAGACAAAAGGGATACACAACTAAACTGTGAATGATATTCTTTTATTTGGCAAATCCCAAGGCTTGGGGAGACACACATTCAAATGAATAATTATGGTGCCAATAATAATTATTTGGGAACGTGCTAGAAAGAACACATGCAAAAGATTCAAAGAAGAAGGAGTGTTATAAATAAATCCAGATAGAAAAATCAGAGGCTTTATTCAAGGGGCAGAAGTCGGGGGCAGCGAACACCTGAGCTGAGACTTAAAGAAATGTTATAATTCTCTTCATGAAAAAAATGCATAGTGTAAAAATTATGCAATATTATAAAAACTATCTGCATCTAAAAATCCATGTTATATTGAATAGGAAGTGGAGGGAAGAGATAGAAGAAAGTAAAAGTGTGTGAAACACCATGTCTCAGATAGAACCACTCAAATACACTATTTTACTCAATTTTGAAAATGAGCTGAATACAAATTAAACATAACTTTGGAAAACTTAAAGGAAACCACTCTTCAAAAATTATACTTTTCAAAACAGTGGAAGACATAGAAGTTAAGAAACCATAGACCATACCTAAAAAAAGAAAAGACAAAAACTTGAAAGAGGCAACAGAGATGGAAACAGAAAAATAGAAAGCAAAGGACAACATGACAGGAATATGTGCCAGTTATTGAAAAATTGCAAGTGTGAAATAATCGGTCCATGTTAAAAGACTTGTGAACTGAATCAAAAGACAAAATTAAACTAAACGCTGTTTACAAAGAGCATACATAAAACAGCATCACAAAAATCTGAAAAGGATGGACAAATATATTTTAGACAAATGCAAACATAATAGGTTTAGGTGTTCCAAAATTAATACCAGAAAAATAAAAGATAAAAATTAAATAGACAATTTAAAAGTGACATTTTAACATGATAAAGGGTAAATTCATCAAGATGGTATACACTTTTATGCCCTAAGTTATATTTCACTAAAAATTCTTAAATAGGAGAAATGGGGAAATCACGATAGTGTAAGAAACTTAATATTAACACAATCTTAAACAGATCAAAATACAGAAGGATTATTGCTTTCAATATGTCTTAGTGAAATTAACACTTACTTTAATAATTCCAGTCCTGAAAAAAGTAGAAAAATTGTTTCTCAGTGAAGAAAGGAGTTATCAAATTTAGAGCGAGCTAATTAAAATTTAGAAAGGCAAACGTCAAATAATCAAAAACAAACATGAGCATAGGGGATAGTATAATTAATAAGGCTGATTTCATACACACACACATAGACGCGCACACACGTGAGGCTGTGTACTATATTGCTCATGGAATATTTGTAAAGAGTAATGATATGTTAGAACACAAAGAAAATCTGGATAAAATTGGAACCAAAGAAAGCAATAATCAAAATTATAATATTTTTTTCTGAGCTGAAGAGAGAACTCTATATGTAGATTGAAAGGTCAAACATGTTCCATATTAAACCACCAGTAAAAGCACCCGTACTTCCATGAGTTTCAGCAAGATTTTTGGAATGCAAAGACATAGAAAATAGGGTGTTTTTTTAATCCAGACTGCGAAAAGAGTTAGCCTAAAGATAAATCTGGCATCTCTCATACTTTTCTGCATCTGTGAATTTTTAAAACAATGGGAAAATAGCAAGGCAGTTTTGAGGAATAAAGTTATGACCCATAATTATATATGCCGTGAAGTGAATATAAAGACAATAAACCTTGTCAGAGAAATGAAAGAGAACTGAAAATGTTCCAAACATACTATTTTCTTGAAGGTATCCCATGGCAAGCACTATGCTAAACAGCTTATATGTGTTACCTCATTTCATACTCATGTCGTCATTATCATGTACGTCTTTGATGACATTTTAAAAAAGAAGAAACTGGAGCTTGGATTAAGTGGCTTCCACAAGATCACAAGTACAAGGTGGGGTCAGAATTTCAACCCACTTTTGTTTGATGACAAAGTCCTTGCTCTTCTTCACTAGTTTCTATAACTCTTCTAAGTAGTTATTAAGATATCTTTCCATCAAAATATCAGACAAAAAAGTATAGCAAATTTCATAACTATCCAAAGGCTCCCTAATAACTCCCACAACCTTCTAACTGGAGTCCCTCATCCCAATTCTTTTCCTTTTATTTTTCTTCCTTTGAACCTCGGGTGGACAGAACAGGCCATGGTGTGTATCACCATTAGTTTGTGAACGTGCCTCTGATTTGCATGAGTTCTTCCAACAGATACTACCCCCATCCCCATTCCTTTCCCTCCTACATGAGCACAACTCACTCTCATTTACTTGCTGTCATGACTTCCAATCTACTTTCCAAATAATTACATATTTGGCCTCTATAAATTATTGATTTACTGTTTCTTTTTGTCTCTTTTGAAGGTTTTTTTGCTTGGGTTTTTGTTTGTTTTACCTTCAGCACATCATGGTTCACAGTTGCCTGGAAAATCTTTTTCTGTCCCATTATTTTCAACTTTCCTGTATCTTCTTAAGTGTGTCTTAATCATTCAACATATCGCTGGATTTTTCATTGAAATCCAATCTGACCTACTTCTAATCAGTGAATTTAACAGATTATATTTAATTATCCTAAAACTTATTCCTACCAATGTATTTTGTGTTTTTTCTTAAACACTTCATGTTTTCCCTTTTTATTCCTTTCTAGGCTCCATTGGGTAAACAATATTTCTTTCTAGTTTAAATACAATAAAAGCCATGTTTATTCTTCCCTTTTTGAGGCTGAGACTAATGTGAACTTTAGTGACTAGAGTTTTTAATCTCTATATGTTCCCTTGAATATGATGAGGAACCCAGTTAGTTCTCACCTCATCTGTTCCACATCACCTTTCTCACCCCATGTTGATTTTACCTAGAATTGTTCTTCCAAAGGTTTGTTGATATATGGGTTTCTTTTTTGGTCTTTCCTCATTTAGATGAAGATAGATTTCACCGAAATTTTACATAACCTAACTTGCTGTATTTTATTTTTCTTCTTCAATTCATTTCTTGGAATATATCCTCTGAGAACTTTTTTCAAAGCTGGTCTCTGTATAGTAAACTTTCTGAGATGTATAACCAAACCTTCACATGTGATAATTCAGCCACAAATAAAATTCAACATTGTACATATTATTCATTTTCTTATATCCAGTACCTAAAACCATTTCATGGCCCAAATTAGGTACCAATAAATATTTACTAAGTGAGTGAATAAATGAATTAATGAGTGAATGAACACAATTACACTGTTAAAAGAGCATAATCTAAAGTCTATGGAGAAAATCTGTACTATGTAATGGCTCTGCTGGTTTCAAAAATAGCAATACCTGGTACTAGAAGACACCATATTGTTTTCCATATAAACGCTTTAATTTCCCCTTTCACAGTGACTCTCTCCCAAACATATACGTAAAGGATAGGCCCCTTCCATTTAGTGTACCCTCTCTGAGCCTCATTATAAAAAATTTCTTTTAAAACTTAAGGCCTGAAAAAGTTTGTCTCTTCTGAAGAATAGTTATACTTCCTCTGACCTGATAATAAAAATTAAGTAACTGACCAAGACTCACTTTTTCCTCAGAGCCCAATCTAAGGCTGAATAATAGTAACTATTTAGAGTCTAATCACCTGCATATATCTTTTCTACCCTGGACTCGACTTTCTACTTCTGCTTACATTTCCCTTCTTCCTATTCTCTAGGTATATTTTATCATTATTTATATAATAATATGTGTTCCCATGGTAAGAGGCTTGAAATCCTTTGTGGAACAAGATGGCGAATAAGTGAAAAACTAAATAAGTGCTTATTTCTATCTCTTTAATACCTGAATCCATGTATTAATTTTTTTATTCTCTGTTCCTTCCCAAGGCATCTCCTCCTCAGTAAATGGCTCCACTGGCTATTCAGATCTCATGCCAAAAACCTAGGAATCATCTGCAATTCTTCTCTTTTCATCATCCTTCATATACAACTCATTAGTACATTCTATTATTAACTCTTCCTCTAATTACATCCTGTTTGGTTTTTTGGGTTTTATTCCTTCCTCCATCTCTATCGCTTCTGCCCTGGAATACGTTGTCCCATCTCTCTTCTGGATCGCTACAACAGTTTACCAATGTTTCTCCATTCTTTCCCTCTTATTCTACTAAATTACTTCTTTAATAGAATGATTCTTTAAAATATAAAGCAGATATTTCTCTCTGCTGCTTAACATCTCTCTATGACATTCCATTGCACTTTACTAAATTCAAAGCTTCTTTCTATGGCCAGCAAGGTGCCACAAAATCTGGTCACCCCCAAGCCCAATGACCCAACCACACTGTCCATCTGCCTGCTTCCTCAGGCATGCAAGGCTTACGGAAGTCTCTCCACTTCCATTACCTCTAGCTGGAGTATTGTCTCATGGCTGCCTCATTATTTCAGGTCTCACCAACCTGCCTCACGTGCTGTCTTTTCAGAAATGCCTTCCTTTGCTCCCTTCCCGCCACTGCCATCAAACTAACATTGCCATCTGCCATCACTTGCCGGCTCTTCCTTCAGATTTATTTTCTTCATTGTACTTATCTCTGTTTTATATTTGCTTATTACTTACTTATCTTCTGCCTTCAAATATAAATTTCCTGAAAATAATGACATTGTCTTTCATGATTGTTACTGCATCTGCATCTCCAGGTCCAAAACCACACATAATCATCTGTCTGTGTTGATTGTATGAGACAATGCTTGACAATGCTGAGTTAGCACAGTACCTGCTACCAAGCAACCACTCAAAAATTTAGCTAGTATAATTTTCATTAGGTGTTAGGAAAGATTTTAAGCATGAGATCAGGAAAACTGTTGAAAGTAGTGCTTTAGAAAAAATAATCTGTTAGAACAAAATAGAAATTATTAAAAGGAATTGAGATTAGAGGCAGGGAGACCAGTTATGATTTTTATAATTTGTATGACCTTCTATCATTCTGCCAAATGTAAGTATAATTCCATAACCATACATTAGATTTTACTGGGATTCTGATAAGCTTCTTTAGGGTATTCAGTTGCCTTGTTCTTGCCAATAATGGTTTCTGACAATGAACTTTAACTTGGCAGTGTATACATAGAACCGAGAGTAGATAATAAATATAGCAAAGGCCATTTTATATCTCAGCATCCTCCCAAATTTTATTTATTTACTAATCACAGATGCCTAATATACTAACAATTGTACTGGGCCTTACTCCCTAAAATAATTATATAATCATTAAAAAATGATTTATGATATCTGGGAGTTCAAAAGCTAGTGGAGATTAAAAACATATAAGCATATTCTTACAAGGTAGTGGACAATTTAATATGGAAGTTTCAAGAAGGAGCAAATGACTGTCCGAGAAGATTTCATGGAAGGAACCATGGAATATTCAAGAATGAGTAAGAGTTTGCCAGGCATAAAAGGAAGAAGAAATAATAGTGTTCTTTACTGCTAATAATAATAATCACTAACATTCATTGAGGCCTTACTATGTGTCAGTTACTGTTCTGTTTTACAAGAATTAACTGATAATCCTAATAATAAACCATGAAATGGCTACTATTGTTATTCTTGCTTGGTAGATGAGAAAACTAAAGCCCAGAGTTATAATGTAACTTGCCTATGGATACATAGCTATGAAGAAATAAAAGATCATTTGAATTTAATGAATTTAATTCCAGAGCCCATACTCACGACAAATCATACTTTATGGCATATACCGCATTTCATTAACTTCATATCTAATTAATGTTTTTTATTCAAAAAAGAAAGTTAAGAGAGAGATATAAACAATCCTACTTTCAATTAGTAACTATCCATTCATCCCCAATGTGGATGGTTCCTCAAACACAGATTTCCCATGTACTGTGAGAGCAGAGGGTAAAATCTCTTTACCTCTCCCTTGGTCATGGGACTGAAACATAAAAGGCTTTTGTGCCACAATCAATTAGATTTGGAACAAGATATCTATCCCTGGGAATCACCTGTTACTTCATCTATCAATGTCACCCAAAGTATTGGTGACCTGAAAGAGCAAGTTCAGGCAAGTAAATACTGGAAGAATTTGGGAGATGCCCAGTTTTACTAATAGTTTTCATTTTCAAATTGGCACAAAGTAGGAGAAATTCTTAGTCATTCACAGGGGTGTCCCCTGACTATAGGTAGGGGGATGTCAGAAATAAGAAGCGGATTTAAGACAAACTATGTATATTTTTCTTTTATTAAGGAAGCAAATCCTCTAACAATCAAAGGATGAAACCAATCTTCCAAACTAGTAGAATATAATTCCTATGTTATAAAAAAAAAAAGCACTTCTTTATTTTTCTCCCAAGAGGGTACACAAAAAAGTATGAGAAAAACATTTTTTTACAGCTGAAGCCAAGTACAAGGCTATTCCTAATATTGCACAAAACACCTGAAATATAATCTGGACTTCTCAGTAACTAAAATATTTTTTAGATTATCCTAACATAATCATCTAATACCTAATTTGATGATTTTAGGCTAAAATAATTAAATGAACATAAATCTCCAAAGTGAACTAAACCTTGCCCTTTTCCAGCAATTCCATCTTCATGCAAAATATATCATTTTGTAATACACTTCACGAATAAGCACTTTATATCTTTATGTATGTTTTTAAGAGTACTCATATAGCACAGAGGTTACCAGAACAGATGCTTGAGGTAGACAGGCTGCATTTGAATCCTGGCTCCTCCGCTAACCAGTCATATGACCTTGAGTGAGTCACTTAGCCACTCTGTGCTTCAGTTCCCCATTTTGTGAAGTAGTGACATTGTTAGTACATGCCACATAGAGTTGTTGTGAGGATTAAATAAGTGAACACATACACACAACTATGTTCTAAAGGTTTGAGACTACATTGGTAAAATACTATTACGGATAAATCTGATTTTATATATATATATCATTTCTTCCAGCATGACCGCTATGAATAGTTGTTTTCTCAGAAGTAAAATTTAGTAATTTTCTGAATACAATGACACAGTATTTCCATGGCTTTTGGAAGTACCAGGGTACATTGTTCTGTTTAGTTTTTATTACATGTATATGTAAATATTTTTAAATGTTCACTCGAGCGAGGCAGGTAACAACTTGGAGCCTTGCCTGGCAGCTGCGTGCCACCAGCCAACAAGTTTCTCATGCCAAAAGCTCCTCTCCGTGAAGGAGCAGACACATGGCCAGGTGACAGCCACATGTGTGAGAGGTAGAAGGCCAGCCTCCGTCAGAGTTCCCACAAGCTCAGCTATAATTCTATTTTCGTTTGCTGCTTTCTGTATACATAGTTTTAAAAATCTGCTTAAAGATATAACAAAGACTTATGATCCTTTTAGATCAGTTCTTCGACTAAGATAGAAATCACAGATGGCTTAAACTGTCCTCCCCAGCATTGTTTTCTGAATTTTTAAGTCAGTAACTGAGAATATTTGTTAGTACAAGCTGCTCATTCCCCTGTAAAAAGTTTTCAATACAGACCTTTTGATTATATTTTATTCCCAATACATCAGAATTCAGCAAATAAAATATCTCACTTCCAATCCGACACAGCACTAGAGGAAGGGTGTGGCTGCCCGGGGAGCGAGTATAGGCACTTACCTGGTGTGAAGGGAAACATCGTGGATCTGCACTTTGATTCCTGGTTCCTGGATCTTACCTTTCCCACCTGAATCAGGTACTGATAGAACTTCTAGCTCACTGGAACTGACAGCCACAAACAAAACTCCTGGGATGGGTGAGAATAGTTAAATGGAAACTATGATGTTCTCCAGGTAAATGCACATTTAATACATACACACCCCATATATGGGGAATGTCACTCCACCTCTACAAAAACAATCTCATTGGTTCAAAGGAGAAGCCACTAGACTAGAGGTGATTTACTATAGAGTTCCATTTGCCCAGCACTTACTGAGTAATACCTGGTGTCTTGAGACTTTGTAGCTCTGTGGTAGACTGGGGTTGTAACAGTGATCAAACAGCAAGGCAAGGTAGTGTGATGAGCGAAACACTTGCTTTGGAGTCAAGTTCCAAATCCCAATTCTGACAGTCATGAGCTGTGCTGCCCTGAGTGTCTTGCCTGTGCACACAATCATAATGTCAGCCTCACAGGCTGTTCTGAGTGTTCAATAAGATGGCGCCCGTCAAACACCTAGCCAGGCCCTGCAAGCATCACCAAATTTCCATAAACGCTTGTTTCTTCCTTTCCCTTTAAGGGGAACTCATGCTTCCCTTAATAGTAACCTCAGATCTATATAGGTTTTATTCTACTCCCAATGCCTCCCTGTATCAGACACGCCCCCCCTAAGCAATCCTCATGCCCTCTCTCCTGGTCCCTGAGGGAGGAGGCCACGTGACATGTTCATTCCTCTGGCTAGAGCATCAGAAAAGTCTGGCTGCAAAATGACTGAGCTTTGTAGGTTATGTTTAGGATTTTGTACTTTATCATAATAGTAATTGGAACAAACAAAGGGCTTAGAGCAGACTTTTCCTTTTATGGGATCACTCTACCACTGGAAACTGAGCTGGGGAGACAGGAGAGGATGCAGGGGGACTTTTGTAGTAGTTCAGTCAAGGGAGCCTGGAATCCTAGATTTGGGGAGAGGCAGGTGGCAAGGAAGAGAAAAATAATTGAATGGATTTAAGGAAAATTGCAGGTAAAGTGTCAGACTGGAGACTGATTGATTAGGTATGGAGTGAAGGGAGAGAGAAAAGAACCAATGGCACATCCATAATGGACAAGAGCTTAGAGCAATATTTGGCACATAGTGAACATTCAATAAGTGTTAGTTATTGTTATTATTTGATTTTTATACTTTCCATACAATGTGGTAAAATATACTCAAGTTATACGTAAGGTTGATTTAAAAATATTTCTTTTTATCTCAGCCTATTACAGGGGTACAAATATTTAGGTTACATATATTGCCTTAGCCCCATCCAAGTCAGAGCTTCAAGCCTGTCCATCCCCCAGATGGTACACACTGCACCCATTAGGTGTGAATATACCCATTCCCTCCTCAACCATTCCATCTGCCCGACACCCGATGAATGTTATTACTATATGTGCACTTAATGTTGGTCAGTTAATACCAATTTGGTGGTGAGTACGTGTGGTGCTTGTTTTTCCATTCTTGGGATACTTCACTTAGTAGAATGGGCTCCAGCTCTATCCAGGATAATACAAGAGGTGCTAGATCAGCATTGTTTTTTGTGGCTGAGTAGAACTTTTTTTTTGTTAGTAAAAAATTATGAAAGGACTTTTTTGTAATTTTGCTCCCAAAATTCTTTGGCTAGGCATCTCACTGAATTTACAATTGGTTATAATTTTATGATCATCATCTTGCATACTCAGAAATTCTTACAAAAAGGGAAATCCAAATTATAGTTTATTTCTAAATGTCATAAAAATTTTATGAATGCTAATTTTAACAATTAATGAAGTCGACTTAATATTATGTTTTGTAGACATTTCATTAAACATTTATCAATGTTAGTTTTATGGTTATCTTTTTTGGATTATGGAACACACCATTTGTTTTAAGCTCTCAAATAGTTTCAAAGGGCCTTTAAAAAGATACCAGGACCTAAGCTACGTGCCTGTCATGCCTAATTAATGCTATGAGGCTGAAATGGTGGACAGCAGAGAAAGAAAAAGGGAAGCCACATCTGTAATACATAGTATCCTGTAAAAAAAGAGAAAATTTGGAGAAAATGGCATCACAAGATATGATTTTCCTCAATTTTCATTAATTGTTTCCCAGGCTATTTTGGCCTTAACCTGGAGGGTTTAACAAATATCATCAGAGTTTAATAAACACCAATTACCTGTTTTATCTTATTTATATGTAAATAAGGGCTTAGGAAATACTCATTTTTCATACTAAGGTGAAAATCACTATATACTAATGCTTGTCCTAGGAAAGCATTGAATTTTCAAAAAAGACCTCAAACATTACCTCCTTAGGATAGCATTTGTGAACTTGAAAGGAAATTAAAAATCATATAATTTTAAAAATGAGAAATGGCTTGCCCTAGATCACATCACAGCTACTGACAGCATGAAGGGAGTCACTTCCAGGAATACTCTGACTAGTTCTTACAAGTGTTGGTGGCTTTGAGGGACAAGTGAAGGCTACTCAGGGACCGCAGGCTGGAATCTCTGTATCAGGTCACATGGCATTCAAAGTTCTCATGCTCTGGTCCCATATGTAAAGGTAAAGCCTTTAGAACTCACTCTGATAACAAATTAGGGAGATTAAAATGATCAAAACAATCTGTCAGGAAATTGGTTATTTACCATGAATTTTACTCAAAGAAATTGAATACATTTAAGAATTTGCCTGGGATGTGAAATGGTAGAAAAACACTGTACCTTTTCCTTCTTTTCCAACAGAAATCATTATAACTAACAGTATCTTCTCAAGTGATTTACTTCATGAGTCACAAGAAATGACAAACTGATCCTTGATTCACATAAAGAATCACTTCTTCACAGTTCTTATCTGATATTGACAGTGGGAGATATCTGGAGAAACGTGAATTCTGTGCTAATTCTCCATAGGGTGATACTGGTCATGCCACAGTGGTGGGAACTGAAATACTTTCAGTAGTGTTATAATATAGAAGCTCCAACTATCAGAATAATAATTCCTTTTCATGTAGCTACCATTCTTTGAATGCTTACTGTGTGTCTCATGCAAAGTAAGATCATTTATTCACAAAAGCCCCCAAATTAAATATACCACTTTTAAAGATGAAGAAACTGAGTTTCAGGGAATTTAAATATTGTATTCAAAGCTATAAAACTAGACTTCAAACCCACATCTGTATAAAGTACCAGATTTGAGTTACAAAGTTTTAGCCAGTTATCAATAGTCGCTAGACATTTCTGAAACCTTCCTCAAAGTTTGTAACAAGGGTCTAAAACTCAAAGCAAGAGTGTGACAAAAGGTAGAGATCTGGAAGTCATGGGGGTATTGATGGTAAGCAAAGAAAAGGATATATTTTAAAAATTTTTTTTGAGGTTTCAATTTCAAACCATCTTATTCCAAAAATATCTAGAGAACATTTACTCAAGCCAGGCACTGTTCTAGATGCTTGGGATACATCAGTGAGTAAAAGAGACAAAAAGATCTCTGCTTTCTTGGAGTTCACATTCTTATGAGGGGTGGAAGGAACACAGACAAAAATGTCAAAAATAAGTAAATCATACAGCGTGTTAAAAGGTGATAAGTGATACTGTGCTAAGGGGAGACGGTAGAAGGAAGAAGAGAAGCAGGGAGAACAGCTGCTTTTACTGAGCAGTTTCTCTCGCTGAGACTCCAGTGAAAATTCCTAATAATTTGTTTGGTTGACATATTAGCAAATTAAAAGTGGGCTTCCTATCTGCTTTAGCATTATAGATACATCCAAGGTCATTCAGAGATTCGCAAGGAAAAATATGATAGTTTCAAAAATGGCTGACCGATAATTCCTTCGGATTCATCATATACTAAACTCAAATGTACACCACGACCCCCAGCACATCTACCCCAGGGATGATGTTGGGAGCTCAGGAAATCTCTGCAGCCCATGCAAATACTATCACAACTACAATTCTGGTTGTAACGAGGCCATTCCCCTAATGGAAGAAAACCAACCAAACATGACATCTGTCTTGGGATGCTCTCTTTGCCATGTATCCACTCACAGGTTCTCCTGGCTCTGAAATCACGCGGGAAGAGGAACCATTGCTTCTCAGAGTTCCAGTCATTAGGGTTCCTCACTCCAGGTTTATCCCACCGACTTAGCAGCAGTGCAAAACAGGCAGGATAAGCCCTTCTTGTGCACGAGGGAAAGCAAGCTACAGTGAATTGTTATTTGGGAGGAAGGACATCGATATCTAGCCCAAATCAAGAAACAATACATTTGGCAAAGAGACACATCTACAAGAAGTAAAATAGTCAACTGTAAAAGGAAAAGTTAATTTAAGCAGATAAGGTTTCATATCATATATAATCCCACAAATTATTTCTTTACTGAATTTATTTTTAACTGAGTTAATGTTAAAACTTTATGTGCCCAGACATAGACTCAAAGCTATGTCTACTGCATTGAAGGATTGAAATAGCTATGGCTTAGCATTTATTCTTTTTATTGTGAATTTTCATGGTGAAATGAATAACTTTTGTTTTTTTTGTTTTTTTAAATAATGTTTCCTCCAATGTAATACAGGTTAAAATATTTAAATTTTGCACAGAAAATTCTTCTTCTTCATGAAAAAAAAGAGAACTCCAATAGCCCAGCAAGGTATTCATCAGTGGTATCCCACATTGCTACCTAAATCCAAAGTCTTACTCTGTGTTAATTTAAATTTAAAACTTCTAGCATTTCAAATGATATTTTGATATTTCCCTTTTCCCTCTTTGGCTGCCCCAAGAATGAATGAGGTAGGCGTGCATAATATGGGGAGAGGGGACATCTGAGTATCTCTCACTTGCCAAGTTTCAATTAGGATGACACACTGATTTATTAGTATTTGAATAAATTGTATTTCCATAGAAAAAGTATTATAAATATCAACTCATATGGACAAACACTATGATAAAATACTTCCCCCACTCACACTTAAGATTAACTAAAACCCAATTTTATCAATGCCCAAGTTATTTTCTTATTTAAAACCGGTTGGAAATGTTGACTTTATGTAAATGTAAGAAATTCCCTATGCCAGTTGTGATCAAATAGTGTCAAACTACCAAAATTTTTGTGATTTCAAGTACTTTTGAAAAAAACAGGTAAACATTATTAGTAAATGCATATATGCATAGAGAATTCATATGATCAGACATAATAATCCTGGAAGAATGAGATATGTGGTCATGTGATACCATGACTCTGGAGACTGTCATTCAGCTTGAGAATTGCTACATTTCTCTCTCTTCTATTCTAAAATACTTTCGGTTATCTACATACTGTGGGAGACTGATGACAAATATTAGCCAACCTGTTCCCTCATAAGCCCTTTTGCCAGAGCAGCCAATAAATAAATATTAGTAGGAGAGAAGAAAAAGAAATTACATTTATGTTTTTGTAGTTGATATGTATTATTTTACTGTTAACCTTTTATTATGAAAAATGCATTTGAAAGAGTATTTTCCAGGAAACAATGACAGTTTAGACTGGTCAAGAAATCCATTAACCACCTCTCAACTGAATATATAATAGTATGAGAATAGGTTCAGTTCACACATTAGATTTTGCTCCATCATCTTGGGCAAAAATTTCTGGCAACTTTTCTGCGATTCTGGATCATTTTAAATGAAGAGTATCTTGAAACTTCAAAGCAAGCTATTTTAAAAACAAACAAATGAGCAAACAAAAACCACTGATACCATTTCTAAGTACTTTGATGTGTGAATCAGGATTTTCTCAATGTTTTGAAACCAAATAATACAGAAGTCAATTTGATGCTACAGTTGGTATCAATGTATATAAGATTATAAGTACCTTCTCTAATGTACCTTTCAAATTTTTGTGTCAATCAAAATGATTTCATTATTTTTATCAACAGAGTTATAATAAGCATATTATATGAATGTGAACCTAAAATACACCTTTGTATAAAAAATTGTATCTGGTTTCTATATTGGAGTTTCATAAAAGAATTTCATTAAAAAACTATTCCTTTGAACACTACCAGTATAAATATAGGACAAGTGAAATTCTAAAACAGAAGTGTTGGAGGGACCAATAAAACTCTGCATTTTAAGGTCTGAAGCAGAGTAGTGAAGAAGTATGGGAAATTTCCTATGGAACACGGACAATATTCTCATCTTGGAACAAGAAGTGAAAAACACTCTAAATATATTTTAGTATACAATATGCTTAGCTTCAAAAAGTTGCTAACAGACCAAACCTGATGTACATATGCAAGGAAGAAAGAGATTGGAGTAAAAACTAATTAGACCTTATAGTTCTATGACTAGTCTTAAGAGAAAAATCAGTGAAAAATAAATGCCAGAATAATAACTGGAGAAAATTGGCTGGAGGTGGGATTGTGAGTAGTTTTTAACATTTTGCCTTATGTACTTTATTTTCCTTTTTTTCTTTTTTATATTCTTTAATTGACACATAATAATTGTGCATATTTATGGGATAAAGGGTGATGTGTCCGTACATGTACGCATTGTGTAATAATCAAATCAAGGTATTTGGCACATCCATCACCTCATACATTTATCATTTATTTGTGGTGAGAACATTGAAAATCCTTTCTAGCTATTTTGAAACATACAATACAATATTGTTAACCATGGTCACCCTGCTGTGCGATAGAACACCAGAACTTGTTTCTAGTCTTTCTCTTCTGAACTCCAGTTATTTCCAGACAGATCATGTGCTCTTATTCCTCAAAGCCTTTTCAGACTTCTCCCTTTAAGTGCCATTTTTTTCTCTTCCCTCTCTTACTAAACCCTAGTTTGCTCAATTCTCAATTCAAGTGTTACCTCTTCAGGGAGCCTTTCTTAACTCCCCCAGGCAAAATTAGCCTCTATTACACTTACAATCACTTTTTATTGTAATTATTTATTTGGAAATCTATCACCCCATTGTACTATATGATTCTCAGGCTAAAAACTGTGTCTTATTCTTTTTTTTTTTAGTTCCAGCATCTATTATAGCACCTAGCACATGCATAATAAATGCTCGGTGTGTTTGTTAAATGGATAATCTTAGACACACAAACATATATGCACACCCATGCCCACATACATATTCTGCTCATTCTTAACATACTGTGCCACCTCCAATAGTTTACTTCACCATCTCCAAAATGGATTAATAAATCTTTCCTAATATTTTTAAAAACTCTACAAATATTTTAAAAATTCATTAAGGTGTGTTAACTGATTTGGGGGAAAAGTACTTTAGGAGAAAACCTGAATCTTTAAAAATATACATAATGATGCCAACATTAATCATGCATTTGATAATGCACTAGGCCCTGATTAGAGAGTTCTCCCTTGTATGTTATGCACATTCGCTAAACCCTTTAAATAGTAGCCAGTTAATATTGCTTATAATTAAAACAGGATGATGATGGGAATAATAAGGCTGATGGCATTTATTCCATTCAAGAAGTGACTCTAATAATTAATTAAAGATAAGATTAGGTAATACTGACACAAAGAAGGGCACTATGCAACAAAACTGTTTCAAAGTCTAAAGGAGTCCCAATCTTAACAATTACTGGTTTATGTGGTATGAAAGAAATTCAACCAATAAATGAATTCACAAAGCATTCACTTTTTGTGGATGCATCGGTTATTTATCTTTTTGATCTGATATTGGTTAATCCCACACCAGTCTTTCCCATTTCAAATATTCTACATAAGTTGGTTAGAAAAAAATAAAAATTTTAAAAATAATAAAAATAAAAGCCGCCCCCCCACAAGACATTTCCACATTACTAAAACCAAGCACTGAAAATAAAAAACACCTCAAATCTGGAAAAGAGATGAATGAGAATGTTCTTAATAACTCTCTCTTCCTAAGATATGCAGAGAACATTTTTATTTACTAGCTAATTCAATACAGAAAAGCTAAACATTATTCCAGCTTCATTTCTCTAACTTGCAGAGTAGGAGCTTGATATTCAGCAATGATTTTAACAAAATGCTGTTGCAAATAAACAATTTGGAATTTTTATGGAGTTCAAACAATTGCATCGCATCTTCCCTCTCTCTTTTTTCTCTCTCTTTCCTACTTTCTTTCTTTCCTTTCTCTAGATTTGAAAGAAATATAACCATCCTCAACCTTGCTCGTTTCAACAAGGCCATCTCTAAATTTTTCCCTGGTAAATTTAAGTGAAAGAAAATGCTTTACCAGTTGTGTTTCCCCCCATGATTTACCCAAACTACCTCCCTGCCACAGTTCAGGGATGCCAGTAGTGAAGGCTCACCAGTGACTGCCAACACCCCCGAAATATCAATACAGTAAACTAGCAGGCATCAAAGGGATTCCTAAATCACACCAAGGACAGTTTTATTACCCATAAAGTAGAAAACCCACACAGAAGAGAAGCTGTCCTGGCTTTACTGTTTATTGGCCAGGTGGAACTGATTAAGAATGTGAGAATCTGTGGTACCAATAATCATGGGCTTCTTGTGTTCAACACAAGAAAGGGTTTCACATAACCCAGCAATAGCAGGGCATGAGTGCTCCAAACTTGGAGTTATTTATACTCAGAACCAGGCTAGACAGGCTGGCTCAGAGGAAATAATATTAAGGGAAGAGTGTAGAAGACAGAAAAAATATTCTCAGAAACCACAAATAAGGTACAGCAGATTACAATTCCTTTGCAAATGAAAGTAAGGATTACTCCAAGTGAATTCAGCAAAGACTATATTAAAATGGATGGGGAGCTCATAACCAAGTCTGGTTTTATTTGAAGTCCTCTTTACCAAGGAGACCAAAAATTGCATTCCCTGCAGGAGATATTTTCTTGTCTTTAGGCTGCCTTACCAAATGTTGAAGTGGGAAAAGATGCTACTGAAGAAAGTAGCCTGAAGAAGTTAGATCATGGAGAGAGGCATTTTATCTTTAATCCTCACATAGAGGAAAACATCCTTGCTTTATGAAAATCCTAAAGGAGAAGAATCCAGAAAGATATAATAGATGGTTGGTATTCTTGGTATGAATATTCTCTACTTTGAAAAAGATTTGGAGGTAGCATTGCCCTGAATGTGTTCCTAGTATATTTTAGAAATACATTTATATTAAAAAATTATACACCAGTGTATCTCCACAGGCATCTAGAAACACTACATGAAGATTATGCCAAAAATCTATATATTATATTTATTATACAAAAATAAATACTACTGAAGATCAAAATTACAATAAACTTTTCAGAAACTTGATAGTTTTTTTTTATGAAACAATAAGGAAATTAATATATGAAGAAAATAATATAGGTTTACAGATTCAGGTACAAGTTTGGTTTTAATGAAATCATTCAGACTATGTAAAATAAAAACCCTCACCAAGGATTTTTACACATCCAGTTTTTAAAACTCTATTAAATAATTTCAAATATTATTCCATTAAGAACTTTGAAACTTGCTTAATTAATTATAAATTAATATCAAAGGGAATAAACATTACCACAAATATATGGAATAGAGTTTAGTTAAATAATTAAAGTAGCTCTTTTACTGAACAAAATAACACTAAAACGTTAAAGAAGGGAAATATGAACAAATAATATATACAGAGAAAAAGATACATATTCATAAATCAGGCATCAGTTATCAAAAAATAAATATGGAAACACAGCAAGTAAAATTAGAGTTTAGAATTTGGTTACATTACTATGGTACGTATCATGCCAAAAGAAAAATTAAAAACCAAATCTAACTGTATCAGTGTGCATGAGAAACCATTCTCTCACAGTACATCTGTGATTACTTACAGTATAATTCTCTGTGATTCTGAGTATCAAAGATCGTCAAAAACAATAAAGCAAAGCAAGAACGTTTCAAACATTTGGTATGCTCTCAATGATGAAGGCCAAAGTCTGGCTTAACATTTAGAGTTGAATTTCAGAATATCGAAATTCTGTTTTATTTTAAGACTACAAGTAACTCATTTCACTCAATGATCACTTTCAACTTGAAGGATTAGGACATTCCTAGAATGAAATGGCCTTCTGCTCCCTTTTTTTTTTTTTTCCCTTTTCGTTTTCAGAGGATTAGGCATGAAGTCATGCAACAGCTGTCTGGTCATGCATCTACCATGGTTCAGAGGAAGTGCATTACCACCTGCAATGCAGTGGTTAACCTGAAGTTGACAAATGGTGTCTAACCAGGTGCAATGACAACATAATGAAGAATTTAAAAGGTATGCCTAAATCTGAAAATGAGGTTGGGACAGGAATGACTAGTGAGACTATTTTGTTAATTTTATTAACATCTGGACTTCTGTCTCAATAAACAGGCTGTTTTGTTCTGCTATGTATTTTAAATAACTTTCTATCAAAACTTTCTCTGTGAGATATGTTGTCATTTGCACCTATCTTAATAAACCTAAAGCTTCATTTTGAAAGCTTTGTTGATTTTAGAAAAAAAAATTTCTATAACTGGCAAACGGGTTGTAAACCAGCTCAGAATATGGGGGATTATGAGCCCAAACAGCAAAACAGAAAGCAAAGTCTCCTGCGGGAGAACAGAGTTATATTTGCTGAGTCTAAAATGAGCACAAGCCAAAACGTGCACAGGGGCAGGAGAGGCACACTGCATACAAACAAGAACATCCAGGAACTCCTAACACCTGACTACTTTGCACCCAGTGAGGACAGTTTCCTCTATCCTACCAGTGTCTCTCCATGGCCCTTGGTTTAGCAAGGCCCTAACAACCACCCTGCTTCCTACACTCCCACATACAGACTTGCACATACATATTCCATCCTAGAATGGTCTGTCAAGAGTGCCTTGATGTGATTTTGCACTGCTTGGAAGGATTTGAACTTCTAGAAGACCCCCACCAAATTGCTGGGGACAGTTCTACCTTCATCTTGTGTGCCCCATCCTTAACCCAATTTATTTATTCTCTACAGGGTGACATTACAAAATGCAAAGTTGATCCTATTCTTCTGCTGTTTGAAAGCTTTCAAAGCAAAGAAAAAAAAAATCCTTTATTTTTGTAGCTAAAACATTCCATTCTTGCCATGTTAGCTTTCCCTGTGCATCCAGGGCATAACCCCATTAACTCCTTATCATAATATTGATTACAATGTATTCATATTATTGTTGTTAATATTGTTATTTGTGTTATTATAATACTTATTATTTTTTACCTTCCTCTGCTAAACTGTCAGTTCTGTAAAGGTATTGCTTGTTCAGTGCTATTTCCCCACTATAGGGTCTGTCAGATAATTTCCACTCAAAAATATGCTGAATCAATGAATGAAATGTATTCTGCTATTACTATTAGAATACTACTGTTCCTTTCTGTCTTACAGAAGTTATATTTTGAAAGAGGAATATTTACCCTGGAAAATTAAAGAATAATACTTTAAAGAGTATTTTTTTACATTTATGTATAACATAGATAATATACTGTATTATAGGTTAGCATTTACATATATCATGCTTAGAAAGGCTCAGGACTGCTGGGGCTTTTGCCATTTGGGCATAGGAAACCAGAGCCCTCCCCTTCTTGCCATTGCAGTCTCTTGAGCTTGGCACAGTAATGTAGCCTTGATGTGGTATCACTTAGGCAAACAAAGCTGTTGGAAATTCCACAAATTATCTCTGGTGGGTGAATTCTCACATCAGTGAGGTCTTGACACTGGTAAGAAATAGACAGCATTAGAAGAATGGCATAAAAACACCCTTGCTTAGATCATTCTGAGTTCCAAACACCAAGGTGGGGACAGATGCAAATTATTATTGGCATTTGTCAGCTTTATATTTCAGCTTTCCTCTTCCTTACTACAACCTCAAACTGAATTTATTTTTCTTTGGGTTCCTCCCTGCACTCCCATCCCAAACCTCCTTTTTAGCACAAATCGATTTCCATCTGGCGCACTTAGCCAGGACAGGAAGACCTTCAGCTTCCCTCAGCTTTCTGTGTTCTCTTGATTGGTACAAACTACCCCAGTGAACTAGATTCCCTTGACCTTTAACTTCTTTCTTCCTGGTCTCCAAAATGGAATCACTTACAGATGAAGCAAAGCTGAAAAATTGCAAACACTTGGATGCTAAGATGGCCAAGTCTCCCTCCAGCATTGTATTAATATTTTCTTGTCACCCATTTGATTTCTAGCCCCTGATCTGTTCCAAAAGATACAAAATGAAGCTGGGGACTTTAGGGTTAAAAGTTGATTCAAAAAAAAAAAAAGAAAAATATTATTACATCAAAATATTTTATTTTTGGAAATTAATTCACATGCACCTGCATGTATAAACCTTAGAGTATAGGTCTTTATTTATTTATTTTTTCTTTTTTTTTTTCACAGAATGGAAAGCAAGCATGAAAGTGTAAGTCTTTAAAAAACCCTATGCTCATAGGAAAAAAAGAACTTAAAACTTCAATTAAACAAACATTTAAAGGGTACCTAATTTATGCAAATCCAGCGCTGTGGAGAGAATGCAAAATAAATACTTCATAGTTAATGCCCATTTGAAGACTGGAATCCAGTGGTGGAGACAAATGAACACATTAAAAAATTTAACATACTATACTGAATAAATTCATCTTTTATAGAGCACTACTGTATTGCAAGCACAAGTATATTTATATACACACACGTGCATGCATTCGTGCATGTACAAAATTTTCTGTGATTATCATAAAGTCCTTGTAATATACATGCTAGTATTAAACAAGGAGGATAAGAAACTTGTCAAAGGTCACACAACGAGTAAACTAGTAAGAGGCAGGGCTAGGCTTTGAAGTTCTATCTCCCTAATGCAAAGTCCATGCTCTTTCCACACAACATCCAGTCATAAAGTACTACATATTACAAAAGCCCAAGCAAAATGAGAGGAAATTATAGGAGGAAAAAGGATGAAAAAAAACAGAAACGAGCTATCATCAATATAAAAATGAGGGGGTAATTGATCACATCACAGAGAAGAGGTTAAAACCCATCCCAAATGTTTATGTATGTAGTTTAGACACTCAAGGTCTTCCAGGTTCAGATGGATTTTTGACAGAGAAATCTCTGCGTGGCCATTCGCCCAGTCACCAACAATTACCCCAAATGAACAACTATCTATACATATTCTTTCCAAAAAATTGCAACCGCCTGATTAACTCAAGAACAGAATAAAAAGCCAGGCTATTTAAGAAGTCTCAGAATAATCTTCTAAGACCATATACCATGGCTGTTTGAATCACTAAGACTAAACTCTGAATATCAGTCTGCCCAGAGGGGTCTACAGGACACAATCATTTACATACCTATATAAAAGAAGAAGGTATATACATACTATATCTATATATCCTTCAATGGCTCAGAACCCTAGGAGCCACACTGAATGCTTCCAAAGCACCCATTTGGCCAAAAAGAACCACAAGATGAAGAGAGAGGGAAAAAAGTAGATTTTCCATATTCCCATTTCTAAAAATTAATTTTTAAAAGCAAGGATTCCCCTCAGAGATGTACCAATAAATTTAACAGCAAATACGAATCATCTCCTTAACCATGGGCATTACGTCATGTTCAAACTTCCCCAAAATACCTAGTTTTTAGGTTAGTAATGGTTATTCTTAAATTAAAAGCCTCCTGCGAGGACGTGGAGTGTGGCAGCTACTACAGGCTCAGGGAAAGATCTCCTAGTGGACAAACTGCATAAGGTTCTTTCCTGGCATCTCCTGCCAGAGCAAGGCTATAGATAAGTCCCAGTGAATTCCAGTGAACAATGTTACTTATCTCTCTCATAGGCGCACTGACAATGCCAAAAATTAAACAAAATCCTTTATGACATTTTAAAAGGACTTTCTTCATCATTCACTGGGCTTGTACCAAGTTGACTTGCCAATACACCTTCTACTGATATCAAGGAATACATAAAACAGCTTTGCTAAAAGGGACACTTGTGTCCCCTGGGACTAGGTGGTGAGAGTAAGTAAAAGTGTAAAGATAACCCGTCACAAATGCATCAGAGCCTGGTGCCCGAGGCGGTGCTTCAGAAAAGATGAGAATCGGGAAAGCACAATGAGAACAGAATGGAAATAGGTCATGACCAAGAAGCAAGCACGACAGAGCCTGCGCCTTGTGGGCAAAGCCCTCTCCCCTGATGAAAACAGGGCCATGAGCAGCTCAGCTGCCCCGCAGAGGTCCTGACAGGAGCAGCCAGTCTCCATCCAGCTCTTCTCTTCTTTAAGGAACACTGCAACAAAGGGTACCTTCCTCTTAAACTGGAGAGAGTGGAGTTTTGTTTTATCTGTGTATTCTCTTAGTACCGAGCATTGTGCTGTGAATATAGTAAGTGCTCAATGAACGTTTTCGTAATATAGTTGAATTGAAGATTTGAAAACAACTATAAAGATGTCCATTCCTACCACTAACAAAATTCGGGAATCCTGTCTACATCATCCCTGGTGATTTTCATACAAAATCTATTAATACTTCAAAGAATATGAGTAACACTACTTTTCCAAGTGGCCCACTATACGTTATACTACAATACAATAATATATGTTACTAGCATTATTAGGGACATTTCCCTATAAAAGTCATAAAATGTCTCCCCTAATTTTCACTCATTGCTCCCGGTATTGACTATATGAAACAACACAGAACACATCCACCTTCTACATGTTGACCCTCCCACATTTCAAGACAGCTACTGAGTTTTCTCCAAATTTCTGTTTCCTAGGCTAGATATTCCCTATACCTTCAGCTAGTCCCTAATCACATATATTCCTTTTCCTTGAGAATAAGATTTTTGCAGGGATTGAGACCTTCAGCCATATCTGAAAAGTAGGACACTGATTACAAAGTAGTCCGCGAAGAAGTTCCTAGAGTCTAGCTTGCCCCAAAACATCTTCCCATGTCTAAAATCCTGAACATAGCTATCCCTTCTTTGGAGGGAACTTCTCCCCGAATACCTGTTAAAATTCAAATACTCTAGAGAAATCAGAGTATAATTCCCATCAGCATTTAAGGATTCCTTTATCGGATAGTAATGTGTTTCCTTGAAAGGGAAAAAACAGAGCTCTACCTGAACAGGAAACTATTTGATATTTGGTAGGAGAATATGAAGACCCATACAAGGTGTTAACTATATTGTTTTACATTCAGGTTGGCTCCACCTTTGTGTCTTATTCAACAATGCTGTGATGAACATCGTTGCATATAAATATGTATATTTCTGTTTATTTCCATGAATACGTTACAACAAAAAGAATTCACTAGAACAAGATACATAAAAATTAAATTTTAACTTATTTTTTAAGTAAGTTTTAAGTAAGAAAGAAAGAAGAGACAGAGGGAAGGAGGGAGGGAGAAAGGAAGAAACTATTTTGGTGAAGCTGAAATCCCCCTTTACCACCTAACTTTCCAATCCAAAGCACGTGCCCAAAGACAGCCACTGTTACCAGCTTCGGTGCAGATCCTTCCAAAGTTTTTCTTAAATATTTGCATATACACATGAAATCACATAAAATACATATGCATTTTAAGTAAATATATCATAGTATTTATTTGGTGCAGATCCTTCCAAAGTTTTTCTTAAATATTTGCATATACACATGAAATCACATAAAATACATATGCATTTTAAGTAAATATATCATAGTATTTATTTGTACTAAATGTACTCTTCTCACTCAATGTTGTATCATTTACAGGTCTTACACATACAGCTACCACATTCTTTGGAATGGCTACGCAGGACTCCACAGTTCCATTTAGACACTCCCCGGCTGATGAAATGAAATGAGCTTCTCAGTCTTTGAAATAACCCTTCAGTGAGTATCTTTGCAAATGCTTCCTTGCGCAAATTTTTCTGATATCTACTGAGAAGCCATACCAGTGGCTCAAAGGTGAATTTTAAATGTTAATAGATGAGGTCACATTCTTCTCTCAGCTCTGTGTGAGTACCTATTTCCCCACAACTTTGTTAGAATATGCTATTAGCAAATATTTAAAGCAGAGGTGAGAAAAGGGAAGTTCAGGGGAGAACATTCCAGCCAAAAGGAATAGGTTGTGCAGAGACAGAGAAATATGTCGCCACACAGTATGTTTGATGATTCAACCGTGCACATGTTAGGAGCACAGGTTCGGGGGTGGCAGGTGGTGAGTGGCAGGAGAAATGTAAGAGAGGATCGGCTCCTGGAGGACTTGGATACCCCACATAATCTGACCGTGCTCTGTTTGCTTAACTAGTTGATGGCAAAAATTTAAACCTAGAATTTCATTACTAACGTAAAATCACTATGTATTTCAGAGGTGCTTTCAAATGCAGAGACTCAGCATGGATGTGGGATGCCTGGTCACTGATATGTTGGCTGTTCTGGGTTAAGAATCCCTCTGAGTCTGGGCACGGTGGCTCACGCCTGTAATCCTAGCAGTCTGGGAGGCCGAGGCAAGGGGATCACTTGAGGTCAGGAGTTCAAGACCAACCTGAGCAAGAGCAAGACCCCCATCTCTACTAAAAATAGAAAAATCAGCCAGGTGTGGTGGTGCGCGCCTATAGTCCCAGCTACTCGGGAAGCTAAGGCAGGAGGATCTTTTGAGCCCAGGAATTTGAGGTTGCAGTGAGCTGTGATGATGCTGCTGCACTCTACTCAGTGTGACAGAGAGAGACTCTGTCAAAAAAAAAAAAGAAAGAAAGAAAGAAAGAAAGCAAAGGAATCCATCCGAGGCAGGATGTGTAAAATCAGTGGATGAGAACTGTCAGAGAACGGAGAATGAATCAAGTCAGGAGGACAGGCATTCCCCCTAGTTGTGGAAACTAGAGGAACAATTGCCTGATGGATTTGCAAATAAATACTATCCTGAGCAGCAAAAGTAAATTCATTTTTTAAAAGGGGGGTTGGTGGAGAAAAGAAAGACCAGGCAATGGTGGGGAGGCGAGTTCTGAAAATAACAGGGCAGCGAGAAATGTCAAGTGCGCCCAGGTTGCCTTTGGCTTTTCCTGTTCCCTCACCTTCCTTGAGATAATTATGTCCTCCTTATCTAGCCTCCCTCTTCTCCTGCCTCCAGGAGCTGCTTGCCCTGACGCTTGTTCAAAGAAAAACCAGAGCTGGACAGCCGTTAAAGTGGTAAAAACAGATTTTACTCAGGACCATCGCAAGAGGAGAAAAGAGAACCCAGGGTAAACACAACGTGGGCAAGGGGGAGTTCATGTCCACGGAGTAAGGTGGGATCGGGATGGAACTTACGAACAGGAAACATCCCGGGTAAGGGGGATTGTGGCTAAACCAACCTGCCAGGACTCTTGCTGAACGCAGGCCAAGGTGATCAACATTACCTGGGGGACGGTGGAGGATGAGGAACCTGCTTAGACACAGAGCGTGATCATATGCTGAGGATGAGGGATTCTGGCTGAACCAACTGAGCAGGGTTCTTGTGAAAGCTGGATTTTACAAAAATGTACATAGATGGGCCTAGGAGAAGGTTCAGGAGCCTGACTAAAGTTTAGCCAAGCAAAGAATCATTATGCTTCTCAAGCAAAGCACCTTTCTCTACTTCTACCCACTAGAAAAGAAGGCCCATGGTTAGGGACTGCGTCACTAGTCAGTGATTTAGTTCTCTGCTGTTGCTGCTTTCTGAGCACTATTGTAGCTCATCTTAGATCAAATGCCCACTTTCAAGGATCCCAGAAGACAATCTTGGTCAGGGAGGCTTTTTATCATTTCTATAATCAAAATAAGCCACTAAACAGGGTGGCCCTAATAGGAACTTTTGAGGAGAAATATTGCCAAGAGAAAAAAAGAAAAAGCTGAAATCTCAGACACTGCCTAATGCAGGACATCTGGTTACCTTATACTAATGTAGTCAGTTCATTAGAAAAGTCTAAAATGCAACATCCTGATGGCCAAGTTAACTCTGCCATATGAGGCTTAACCCTGGAATTTCCTGTATTTGTATTTCAATTATAATTCATTTTCTGGGTTTATTTCTTCTCATTCTTCATGAAAAGAGCTGAGGGTGGGAGGGAGGAAAGAGGGTGGAAGGAAATGGGAGAGGGAGGGAAAGAGGAGAAACAGAAAAAGTGTTCAAAAGCTTATAGCTGCTCTTGCCATGAGGGGAAACAGGCCGACTAGGTGGGACGAATTGTTTTCCTCTATATATGTATCTGATAACCTCCTGTGGTATGCCTTAAATACACACAATAAAATTTATTTTAAAAAAAGACTTATGAAGGTAACATTTAAATGATCATTCCCTCCCAGAAATGAGAAAAAAATCCTTAGCCTGAGAAAGAGGTATTTTAAGCAAACTTTTAAGGAATACCGGTATTCAAAAGAGGTGTGAGCTTATATGTGTTTTGATTAGAACAAACACCATAAAACACTTGAATAAATACTTTCATTAACTAAGACTATTAAGTCACCATTCACCACGTCTATCTTCAGAGCCTTTCCTATAAAATATCAGAACTGTAGTTTTAGCCACTCTTTAAAAACAAGGCTCAATTAGGATCCAAAAGTAAGGAAGAGGATTTAACTGCGCTACAACATTGCACAAAGAAAAAGAAATTGCAGCCAGTCACAGCACACAGCTCATCAGCCCATAGGGGCAAAGTTTTAGCTCTAAAATTTTGCTTCTTCAAAGTTATAAAAAGCTGAGCTAAACATCTGTACCCCCATAATATGCTGAAATAAAAAAAAAAAAGCTGAGCTGGCTAAGATCTCTAGGGCTTTCTTCATTCAGGAGCTGAGCAACAGGACACTCACTGTTCACTTGCGCTTGGTATTGCTGAACAGTCAGAAAGCACTCTCTACTTTCAAGCAGGGGAATCCCTTACATACGTAATTTTGAATGAAAACTACCCATTTCTTAAGTATCCAATTTATAAAACAGTGGTAAAAAGTCTTATCAAAAAGTAATTACATTTTGGTCTCAATTCACTTTTGTACAGAAAGTTATTCTTAGCAATGTTCCACAGTTGACAGCGATGTCTAAATTTCCTGAGTTTGCATAACTGAACCTGGGCAACAGGTGTTTTCCTGTCTGTTTATGACTCTGTGGCCCTGAATCTGCCACCTGATCTTTATCTGTCTCCATTCCTGTAATGGCTATAATCAGCAGTGTGTACTAGAGCTGGTTGATACTGGCTCCTGAGAGCTGATTGTATTCATTTCTTCCTAATTCCATATACAATAACTTGGATAGCTTGTAATTGGCCATGGTGGGAATATTTATACCATGGACATGAGCAAACACTACAAATATCAGAGGTTTCCCCTCAGACAGAAGCTGTTAAACCTTTACCACATGACTGAGAATCAAGTATTATATCCATACTTATAGTGTAATGACAACTTTTAGAGGCATTGTTGAAATGTATTTGATTTTGCTATTTTCTATATAGATTGTAACTATTCTGAATTTGAAAGTGATCACCAAAGCAGCAGACATGTTTATTTGAACATGGTTTATTACAAACCATTAAAAATATTTCAGAAAGTCATTAATGAGTTTGATTTCCCATTATTTATAAAAACGAGTAACTCTCAAATGGGATTGATCTCAGACTAGATTAGAATTTACAATGAAGTGATACGCACTTAGTCATGACACATCTGGCCCATCGCAAAGCTCCATCTGCCTCTCAACGTAACAGGAGATTTCCTGAAGGTACCATTAAAGACCCTCAAAAGGTATCTTGCCTTTAAAGGTTAGCTAGAGCTGGCAAAAGTTATAGATGGCAGGAACTAGTTGTTTAGAGCATAGTTTGGAATTTGATTGAGTAATACGCTTCTCTCTCTTTTGTCAGTGAGGGTAACAAAATGGACCAGATCATACTGAAGAGATGCCACTTTTGTGCAGAGTTGAATATGGATACTCCTTTTATGGTCAGGGCAAATCTGTCAAGAAGGCCTTCCAGGAGGAATTGTGCACTTACAAAACCACAAACTATGGACTTGAATATGTTTCTATTAGGGAATTCTGTCCCAGACATTATGTCACTTTATTTTTCTTTTAATGTTGTTTATGAACAGGTCTGCAACTATAGAAAATATGTTGATTAAACTGGCCACAAATGAAACTGTTTTCCAAACACTTTACAGCTTTCATGCAATAAAATAACTTGGAACACCTAGGGTGGAAGGACAGTTTAATCATTAAATTGTACACGTATTCATTTATGATCATTTTATAATTAAAATATTATCAGATTCCATGACTAAACCATTCTTTCCTTGGGGATTGAAACAATCATTTTATCTAAGGAAAAATTATAACAATAAAGTATCGATTTTCAAACAAATTATTAAATATTTTTACAAGTTGTTTTTTCAACGTAGAAAAAATGGATAGCCAAGCATTCCCTGAATTGTCAAAGAATATCAGAAGAATATATTTATGAACAGTATATTAACAATACAGAATCAATGGCTTTATGGACATGAAGGGTGAAGTCTTGAAAAAATTCAAAGAACTATAGAATTTAGGACGTGGAGTTTCAGAAATCATATCTGATTCTCTAATGTAACAGATGGAGAAGCCAAATAGTGAGATTAGATGATTTGTTGGATGTCACACACCTTGGGGCTAAACCAGATGTCCTGATTTCTGAGACCATTTTCCATGGCACCATGATCTTTCCAAGACGTGCAGCCAACACTCCAACATAGCATTTATAGAGGTACAGTTGTACTTCCATTTCTCCAGAGGAACTTATGACACATCTCAAAGAGATCAGTGTGTTTAGTGTCTCCATTTTTAAAATTATATATTATTATGTAGCATCTTTACAATGCAAATGTTGAAATAAAGAATTGGGGGGGGAAGAGGGGATGGGTATATTGACACCTAATGG
This sequence comes from Propithecus coquereli, assembly GCF_000956105.1. Classification (NCBI taxonomy): domain Eukaryota; kingdom Metazoa; phylum Chordata; class Mammalia; order Primates; family Indriidae; genus Propithecus; species Propithecus coquereli. Next base: position 577,191 of record NW_012153285.1, on the reverse strand, counting down.
GTGTGGTGTGCACCGTCTGGGGGATGGACACGCTTGTAGCTCTGACTCAGGCAGGAAAAAGGCAATATATGTAACCTAAACATTTGTACCCCCATAATATTCTGAAATTTAAAAAAGAAAAAAAAGAAATAAAGAATTGACTTTTTAGGTTAAGCATGTTATATCAGGTTTTGCCAGGGGTAGGCATTATATTTCTGGAGGTATGTTTTGAGTCCAATACTCCTATAAGTCAATATATTTCAGTAAGAATTATGCTTCATGGTTATAGAAATTAAGGCAAAAAGGTTACTTAACATATCCAAACCACAGTCATAGTTAGAGTCAGGTCATTGCTGTCTTTCAAATTAGATTGCTTTCCACTTAACTACACATCAATTTAATTTTTAGTAACACAGAGGAAAACCACAAGAGCAATCTAGTGGCTTCAATTACCCACAGCAAACACTCACTTACAGATTCCTCTTCAATGGCTATAATAAGGGCTCCACATTGGGGAAAGTCTTCGATACAATGGATACATCACATTCTGAATTCAGCCCCAATGTAGGAAAACCTAAGTACTCTCTAAGATGAGGGTCACTCCTTGGGGAATTGATTTTCTCTAATCGTTGAGCTCTACCTAAATCTCTACTTATCTTTTATGTGTGACTTTCAATTTGTAATGTTCACTTATAAGTTTTAGACTTTTAGAGTTAGAAGGGATATTAAAGGCCTCACACAGAGATTTCCTTCAGCATGGCAGATAGTCATCCAACTGGTGCTTAAATACCTCTAATGAGAGAATGCATGTATCCCTTTTGTCAAAAATCTTACAAAGGTCCTGATGTGATGCAACAAAAACAGCGTATCAGCTCTGTGGTATACTCCCCCAAAATTCATAACATCACTCTAATAATGAGAATACATCAGACAAACCCAAAATGAAGGGTATTCTACAAAATACCTGACCACTACTTTTTAAAAGTGTCAAGGTCATGAAAGATAAGGAAAGACAGAGAAACTGTCACAGACTGGATAAAACACAATGACTAAATATAATGTGGTATCCTGGACTGAATACTGGAACAAAAAAAATATATTAGCAGATGCTATGGTCTGAATATTCATGTTCCCCCAAAATTAATATCAACATATTAATAAACCTAACCTCCAAGATTAGGTTATGAAGAGGTGGGGCATTTGGGAGGTGATTAGGTCATCATGAGGGCTCTGCCCTCATAAATGGAATTAGTGTCCTCATAAAACAGGTTCGAGGGAACTCTTTTGCCCTTCTGCCATGTGAGGACACATAGAAGCCACCACCTATGAGGAACGGGCTCTCACCAGACACTGAATCTGCCAGCACCTTAATCTTGGACTTCCCAGCCTCCAGAACTGTGAGCAATAAATGTCTGCTATTTATAAATTCCCCAGTCTAAGGTATTTTGTTATAGCAACCTGAATAAACTGAGGCAACTGAAAAACTGAGGAAACCCAAATGTTAATTTCTTAGTTTTGATAAATACACCACAGCTATGTAAAATGTTTGTATTAGATATCACATTACATAAGATGCTAACATCAGAGGAAGCTGGGTAAAGGGTATAAGAGAACTCTATGTATTAATACTAGCTTTGGAACTCTAAGTATAAAATTATCTCAAAATAAAGTTAAGTAAAACATATCTTACAAAGATATTATTTCCATTTTATGGCAAAGAAATTTATTAAGATGGAGAGTTAAAGAGTGAGTTTTTAACATCAGTCTGTCCCTTACCTTTGTTGGTGTTGAATCATCGCATTTTGTTGAGAGGCTGCATAAAAATGAGTCCTTAAACTCTTGTATTGAACTCAGTTTCTGCCACTCACACACTTAGACAAATTTCCTCCACTGTAAAATTCGGTGATTGGCACGATGTACATGCTCAATAACTGTTAGCCACCTACTGAATACCCACCGAAGGCACAGAAACTGACTTAGCGAACATCAAAGCAGCCACTTTAACAGCAGTCCCCAAACCTGGCTGAGTGTCAAAATCAATTGTACAGTGTTTGAAAAATATGAATTCCGAGACCCCACTGCATTTTTATAAATCTCCCCAGGGGAATCAGATGTGCAGCCAAATTTGGGAGCCACAGTTGTTTAGTATTTAGAGACTCACTAAGGGGGAGTCAAGAATTTAAACCTAAGCCTCTGAATAAAGAACTAATAGATCCTTTATAATAGGTAACATTATACTTAGTTTTACCTTCCCTGAGGGAGCATTGGAGAGGGGCATTTGTATGTTATTTAAGGAAAGGTATAACTGCAGAAACTTAATCTCCTAGACAATCCTAAATGCTATTATGTATTTATGTATTCTCATTGTAATCATTTTCTATTTAATCCTCTTGCTTTCATTTTTCAGTTTACTAGAGTCAGGAACATGCCCTTTCATTTAGCATGAATTTGTTCATTCAGTTGCTTAGCTGCCATTTTTCAGAAAATAGCCATGACGAATTGGGGACCAGGTGGAAAAACCTGCCTGGGACAGAGGACAGCAGGAAAACACCGGTTAAAGACAAGAAATAAAAAGGGGACATTACATAATGATTTACATTTTCACCTAGGGGCCAAGCCTATTGGTTAATGAAGACTGTATATATTTAAAAGATTCTCAAATTTAAATATATGCACACCCCCACACACATGCACACACATGCACATATGTGTGTATATGAACAAAGATAACGCCAAATGAATTTAACTTTTGCAGTTCAGGGAAGCATAAAGAGCAAGACAGAAAATATAAAAGAGGGCAAGTAGAGAGCAGAATAGAGAGTAAATAAGATTGGGGTTTGAGGATGGGATTGATAAGGCCAGGATGAAAGACAGAAGTGAAGCACTTAGCAAGAAAATAGTGAACAGCTGGTGGGTTTCTAAAAGAAGCAAAAGTATTCTCGGGAACTGAGTTCTAACACCACCACCACCAGCACTTCAGATACACTCACATCACTGGTACTGGCTGCTGCTTCGAGAATAAAGGTGTTTGCAGAGGCCTTAATCTGTCTTCATTTCACGATGTGCCTTGAAATTCCTATATTCATGCTAACTGCTCCTTTGAAACAATTTTATTTTATGCTCTTTTATATTCGTGTTACAAAGAAATCTATAAAAATTGTGATTAAAAAAGCACAACATTTTGCATTGTGCCTTTTAAGCATCTGCGTATGCTTTGCAATCTTTGGCCTAATTTCTCTTCTTGCTGTGTCCTCCTGAAAAGCTGCTCCGAGAACACAGCTTATTCAAAATCAATGGGCACTCGGTGTATGGATTAGCTCCAGGAGTCTCATACAAAGATAAGGCAGTGGCCTATTAATGAGCAAAGGTCAGGCTTGAATTAGAGAATGGTTTCCCATTGCTTAGCCTACTGCCGTCTCTCATCACATCATAAAAGCTTCTAAAATGTAAGTATTCCCATTAATTAACTTTTAATGAAGATTTGGAGTTTATGTGTCAATGTGGGGTTTTTTCCCCAAATTATGACTCATCATAATTTAGAAAAATACCTTAAAATGTCCTCATAGCAAGCAATAATTCTACTTCTAGAAATCTATCCCCCCAAAATTATCAGATATACTAAGATTTATATAAAAATAAGTTCATCATAGCATTATTTACATCAAGCACATATGAACAATCTAAATGCCTGACTTAAAGGGAATAATTACATATAATAGGGTACAGCCATAATGAAAAATTAGGTGATTATTTAAATTATGATTATGAAGAATTTTAACATGAGAAATCTTTATGATAAGTTTGTGGAAAAGGCAGAATGTTACATTGTTTCTGAAGTATGATTTAAATGAAACATAAATGAAGATGTATTTGTGGCAGCAGAAGGTAACAGTTCAGACTACTTGTATTTTCATTCAAACACTCCCCACCTTACTCTGTGTGCTCTTGGCCAAGTTATTTAACCTCTCTGTGTATTAGTCCCCTGTAATATGGGAATGATAATATTAACTACCCCATAATATTTTGGTGAGGATCAAGTTAAGAAACTTATATAAAGCACATAGTATAGTATCTGGTTCATACTTCTCAATAAATGTTAGCTGCTATTATAATTATGTGATTGATTTGTTATTATATTATCATATTGTTTTGGTATTACAATTATTATTAACATTTTTTTTAAATCCAGGAGGGAAGAAGACCCAATTATTTACACTGGTTACCTCTATATAGTAGGTTTAATGTGGTAGTGTTGGTTTGTATTTATGTTTTTTCTGTTTTTTATAAATTTAGAACAAGATACTTGCAAGGTTTTAAAATCAATGAAAAATAAAATCGTTCGATGCAAACATGAAAAAAATCACTGTGATTATTTTCAAACCTTGAAATGCCAAAGTGTATGCACTATAGTGATGTCCACAGCAAATAAGGAACATGTGTCACACACTGAACTTCTAACACACTGATGTTATTTCTAAGTCACTGACTTCAGCGTCTTAGAATAAGAAGGGTTTCCCCAACTGCTGAGCTATAATTTAAGCCTGTTCCTGCCCACATAATTGTTAAAGGCAGACCAACCCATTCCTAATTGATACGCTTTATTTATGTCTTGTCTTTGAAGGAATACCCTTAAATATAACAGTCAGCAATGGGTATCAGTTTATTTTGCTTAGTTGTGCTCCATGTCTGTCATCAAAAAAATATCATTCAAATGAAAAAAACAAAAAAGATTCATGGTATAGAAAAGAACCTCCAATTCTGAAACAAAGTGGCATCAGCCCAAACTAAATATGTAGGATTACCATGGAAAAAATTGAAAAACTATCGTTGGATTTAGATACCAATAGTGACACATCTTAATTTGTTTTACAAGCTGCCACTCACAGGAGAGTAAATAAGATTTGGTAAGACCTATAAGCTTTCCAACTCTCTGTGTTATTTGCCCCTTCAGTCCAACCACCTCACACTCTCTGAAGGGCTCAAATTCCCACCCTGGGAATCCCACGTCACGTTCAATTCAATTGACACATACAGAACCTCCTCTTCTAAGAAAACCTTAGAGGCTCGATTTCAAAAGAATCTTTTCATATGTTTTATATTTAAATCTATAACACTAGAACCAACCAACTTCTGGGACAAATAATATACCAGTTCTAAGATAAGTTTGTTTGATTTTATTTATATTTTTATTACTTATGCATTACTTAGGACATGGTATGTTGTACCATGCAAATGTTAAAGCTGAAGAAGTCCTTCGCACTAATTCTCTTGACAAAGGGGATAATTACAAAATAAACCGATTATAGCTGGCTTATAAGATCACAGTTGAGGCAAGTGGAAACAGTATTTTATTGCTTTGGCAGCCAGATCCTGTCACATATGTAGGTAGCAAAACTTTCAAGCAAACCCTGATTAGATCATCCACAGTAATAAGAGGACGGGCCTACTGTTGGGCCAAATACAACAAAGTATAGTATATATATATATGTAAGAAAAAGAAAAGAAGTGAAGGAAAGAGAAAGCATCCACATGTCTGATGTATTTGGCAACTGCATGCCACAGAATACTAGATATTCACACCAGGGGGCCTCTTTTCTCATTCTCACTGTGCAGTTGACCAGCTCTACAACCCTGAACAAGATACCTCACTCCTCCAGATCCTAGTGTTTTGAAAAACATGCTAGTCTATGCAAAATATATAACATATGCTTAAAATATATGTAAATGAAATTAACCTTCTCTCTATCACAGTCTTACAAATTAAGAAAAAACAGCCAGATGGATTTTTACCACATTTGGAGGACATTTTGGGGTGATCTGATTTAATATATAAGCTCCATGGAATATTTACTTTTGGAGACCTAGGAACAAGAGTAAGACAGTCTTCACTGCCAAAGAATTAAGAGGGAATAGACAGTGATTTCAAAGTCAAAAGGGCAGACAATCCAAATTTCAGGCAACTGGAAACAGTGACCTGCCATGGAGCTACTCCTGACTTGGGTACCTCCAATAGCTAGCTCAAGGGTGAAGAGAACTAGGAAATTATTAACTTGAAAATTGCTAATTATTTTTCTGGAACAATGCCAGATTAGTTACAGCATAGATTTAAGTTTGCATAAAGGAGAAAGGAAGAGAACTATTACTTTAATATGTGTTTGCAAAGTGCTGCAGGGTGGTCTCTTCAGAGCAATAGCAAAACAATCCTATGACAACTCCACTCATCCTCTACCTTCTCCTGGATCTGCTTTATCCACTGTCTCTAACTGAGGTATTTCAATCATTTGTTCTTCTCTGTTCCTTTTCTACATTCTAAAACATGCCATACATCTCTTCTCCAGGGTAAGAGATTCTAAACCTTACATCTACTGATGTACTTGATAGAGTGGTGTGTATTTGCTGTTGCCACTCTCTCACTCCCCTTTCACTACCAAACCCATTGCATTTGGACTTTTGATCCTAATATCTGATCAAAATACCAAAGTCCCTCCCAACAGCCAAGTGAGTGGCCACTTCTCAGTCCTTGTTCTGGCCCTCTGTGTAGCGTTCAATAATGTTTGACCTACTCTTTCTGGGACCTTGCACCCACTGCCATGGTTTTCACCACCATCTCATGTTGGTCTTTATTGCTGGCCCCGATCTCACTCAAGAGCTCCAATCAGATCTGCTTGCTGACTGGCTATTTCTCCCTGGATGTACCATAGACACTTAAGATTTAAAATTTAGACCCATGATTTCTTTTCCCCTAAATCTACTTGTCATCCTTATTCCATTAGTCAATATGGAGACACCACCATTCAGACAGTTACTCCCAGTACTTACCTGGGAGTGACTCTCATTTCCCTTCTTTGTCACCTCTTAAACTCAGTTTTACACATAAATAGTTGTTATTTTCAGTGTCTAACTCTATTCCCAACATCTTCAATAACTCACAGAAGCTCCAGCATCTGAAGTGGACTTTCCATCCCCAGTCTTACCTGCCCAAGTCCATCTTCCTACCTGAGTGCCTAAAGCTTCTAGAATCAAGGTAGTTTCCCTGGCTCTGATTTCTCTCTGAGATCTTTTCCTGGATGATTTCACAAACTGATAGATTTGTAGTCATTATGTATCAGCAGGTAGCTCCCCGCTGATAATCAGTACTCCTAACTTCTGTTCCAAACATGTGTATAAAATTACCGGTTGTCTGGTGGATATTCAGCATAAAACAAATCTAACAGCAAAAACTTCGCAGATTTTCTTCTTCAAAAATCCTTCCCCTAACCTCCTGCATTCAGTATTTTGGTTAATTGCAACACTCAACAATATTCAGAAAAACTTGGAATCATATTCAGCTCCTCTTTCTTGATCATTGGCCACGTGCACAGGTCAAGAAATCCTGTTGATTACAAGCCTGAAATGTGTCTTTCAAGTACATTTTTGCTTCCCTGTTTTGGTTGTCTATTTATTCATTCTTTTCTATTATGAAAATAATTTAACTATATTATTTAAAACTCATAATTAGAGAAAAATAATCCTACCAACTTGACACAACAATTTGTTAACACTTTGCTGTATTTCTTTCTAATTATTTTAAAGAGTCTTTCAGGACATAGTCATAATGTATATGCAACTTACACTCTGTATATGCCAATTAATATTTTCACCATTTTTCTTCATAATGCTACATAGACCTTATGACATTCTAAATGACTGCAATAATTAACCTAGTGCATGTTTCACATTTATTTCACAGCTTCCCTAAAATGAATTCTTTTGGAACATCTTTATTTGGATTTCCTTGATGAAACTCCACAGGCAATTGGAAATTTGAAATATAATCAATCATAAGGAAATGTCTAGCTTACCGATGTGACTTTTATAAAATGTTTTCATCAACTCACCTAAAAATAGAAATTTTACCATGTATCTTCTTAGACCGCAGTGGAACACTCCACTCCAACAGAAACGCTCAATTCTACACAAAGTCATGGAAATTAAACAACCTGCTGCTGAACGATTATTGGGTCAAAGAGGAAATTAAGGTGGAAATCAAAAGATTCCTTGAACTAAATGACAAAGGGGACACAAGTTAGCAAAATCTGTGGGATTCAGCAAAAGCAGTCCAAAGGGGAAAATTCATAGACTTAAATGCCTACATCAAAAGACAAAAAATCACAAATCAACAATATCATGAATCATCTAAAGGAACTAGAAAAGAAAGAGCAAACCAATTCCAAACCCAGCAGAAGAAAAGAAAAATAACTAAGGTCAGAACAGAACTAAATTAAATCAAAAACAGAAAAGTAATACAGAAGATTAATGAAACAAAGAGTGGTTCTTTGAAAAGATAAATGATATTGATAGACTTCTTGCTAGATTAACCAGAAATAGAAAAGAAAGGACTCAAATAAGCTCAATCAGAAATGAAAAAGGAGATATTACAACTGATACCAGAGAAAAACAAAATATCATCTGTGAATACTATAAAAATCTCTATGTACATAAACTCAAACACATTGAGGAAATGGACAAATTCCTGGAAACATACAGCCTCCTAAGGCTCAATCAGGAAGAAATAGAACTCCTGAATAGACCAGTTACAGGCAACACAATTGAAGCAGCAATAATAAAATCTTCCAACAAAAAAAAGTCCCAAACCAGATGGTTTCACAGCCAAATTTTATCAAAACTACAAAGAAGAATTGGTATCCATACTGCAGAAATTATTTCATAACATTGAGAAGGAAGGAATCCTCCCCAACTCATTCTATGAAGCCAGTATCACCTTGATACCAAAACCAGGAAAGGAAATAACAAAAAAAGAAAGCTACAGACAAATATGCCTTATGAATATAGATGCAAAAATCCTCAATAAAATTCTAGCAAACCAAATTCAGTAGCACATCAAAAAAATAATCCACCATGACCAAGTGGGCTTCATCCTAGGGATGCAAGGGTGGTTCAACATACGTAAATCCATAAATGTGATTCACCACACAAACAGAAGCAAAAACAAAGTTCATGTGATCATCTCAATAGATCCAGAAAAAGCATTCAACAAAATCCATCACCCTTTTAGGATACAAAAACTCCTAACAAAATAGGCTTAGATGGAACATATCTCAAAATTATAAAGGTAATATATGCCAGCCCCACAGCCAACATAATACTGAATGGAGATAACTTGAAAGCATTCCCTCAGAACTGGAACAAGACAAAGATGCCCACTGTCACCACTTCTATTCAACATAGTGCTGGAAGTCATAGCCAGAGCAATCAGGCAAGAGGAGGAAATTAGGGTATCCAAATGGGTAAAAAGGAGATCAAATTATTGCTCTTTACTGATGATATGATCTTACATCTAGAAAACCCCAAAGATTCCACCATGAGACTCCTGGAATTGCTAAATAAATTCAGTAAATTCTCAGGCTACAAAATCAATGTACACAAATCAGTAGCATTCCTACACACCAACAACAGTGAAGCTGAGAGTCAAATCAAAGACTCAATACCTTTCACAATACCTACAAAGAAAATAAAATACTTAGGAATATATTTAACCAAGCAGATGAAAGATCTCTACAAAGAGAACTATGAATCACTGAGGAAGGAAATCACAGATGATGTAAACAAATAGAAAAATTTATCATGCTTATGGATTGGCAAAATCAACATTGTTAAAATGTCCATACTACCCAAAGTGATTTATAGATTCAGTGCAATCCCCATCAAAATATCGACGTCATTTTCCACAGATCTAGAAAAAATAATTCTATTCTTTGTTTGGACCCAGAAAAGAACTTTAATAGTCAAAGAAAACTTAAGCAGAAGGAACAAATCTGGAGGCATCACTTTACCAGACTTTAAGATATACTACAAGGCTACAGTAACCAAAACAGTGTGATACTGGCACAAAAATAGAGACATAGACCAATAGAGCAGAACAGAGAACCCAGATATAAAACCGTCCACATATTGCCATCTGATCTTTGAAAAAGTAGACAGCAACATACACTAGGGAAAAGAATCCCTATTCAATAAATGGTGCTGGGAAAATTGTATGACCACATGCAGAAGATTGAAATAGGATCCATATCTCTCACCAGTCACAACAATTAATTCAAGATGGATAACAGACTTGCACTTGCAACAGATACTTGCACCAGAACGTTTATTGCATCACAATTCACAATTGCAAAGATGTGGAATCAACCCAAGTGCTCATTAATTCATAAGTGGATTAATAAAATGTGGTATAGGTACATTATGGAGTATTATTCAGCCATAAAAAATGAGTTAATACCTTTTGCAACAATCTGAATGGAACTGGAGACCATTCTCCTAAGTGAAATATCACAAAAAATTGAAAAACAAACATCACATATACTAATCAGCACCCATGTACACAGATGGAAGTAAAACTCAATGGAAATCATGCAGGTGGGAGCAGGGAGGAGAGGAGGAGTGAAATCATACCTAATGGGTACAATGTACACTATCTGGGTGATGGGCACACTTATAGCCCTGACTCAAGAAGTACAAAAGAAATCCACATAACCAAAACATTTGTACCCATGCAATATTCTGAAATTAAAAAAAAAGAAGAAAAAATAAAAGAAAATAAATAAACTACAATAAAAAAATTAAACAAAATTATAACCAGCAACATTTCTTATCAGATCTTTCATAATACCACTGATCACCCAGAGGGCATAGGTATTGTTACCAGATCCTGAAATCAAACTAACCAAGAATGTTAGTATCTTAACATATGTGAACACTTAGTCCTAGTCTCTCAGTAGAATCTCCTACACTGTGAGTCATTTAAAGTCTCCCTTCACTCTAGAACCACAGTAAAAGTTGCAAGCATGGGTTCTGGAATAGGAGACCTAAGGTCAAAATCAAATTCCTTCATTGACTTAGCTTGTGACTTTAAGTCAATTTATTTAGCTTCCTCTGGCCTCAGTTTCCTCATCTATAAAATGATGATAATAAGAGTAATTATTATACAGTAATTACTTTTACAGTAATTACTATACAGTAATTACAACTGATCCTCCAGTTGTCAGGAGGATCAAGAAATGACATAAGATATATGAAGTTCTTAGTCAAGTGCCTAGTGTATAGGAAGCACTGAAAAGTACTGGACATTATAATCATTTATCAATATTGCAGAGCATCTGGACTCTGTCATTGATGTTCTTGTTGTGGAGTTAATAAGCCTGGGCCTACCTCTCACTTTTAACTTTATTTACTACCATGGTCTTGGGTTTTCCTGCTTGTCATATTCCTGAATCCTTTTATCACTGAGGGCAGTAAATAGCCCAAGTAAACAGAGATTACAACTCGGGACATGGCTTTCCATATTTCATGTCACTCATCAGAAAAAGCTGCAGGCATTGTAACCATCTGATTCACTTGTATGATGATGCATATCCCACCGAAGTGACACTTAGGCTCTGGTCTACACAACTCTCAAAAAGTAAAACATGTATGAAAATAATTTATTTTGTTTAAGAAGCTATCACTTACTTTGGATTTGACCAAACTGAAAAAAATGTTTAAATTGCTGATTGAATCTATCCACGCTTTTAATCTGATGGCTTTGGTCACCACTTATTTTCTCCTAGTTTTGAAGGAAGTGGTGAAATACCATTTTTAATGAATGAGTTCCTTGGCAAGAATTATTCTGATATTCCACGTGTATGTATTTGATCTTTTCTTTTTCTCATTATTTACTTAGGTTGACTTCTGAAAACCTACATAAGAAGAGCAAGTAAATGAAAACAAATTATAAATAAAAAGGATTAAACTCCCCCCTGCAAAAAAAAAATTGAAAAGACTAGCTATATCATTAGGAAAACCTAACTTTCCATCGTTTGTAAAACATAGCGAAACCACCTGTAAATAAAGCACTGCATACATGGCAGTTTGGTGTTTCATAATTTACTATTGAAATATTTCAAATACTGCAATTAACGGATCACCAGCCTGATTGGTTTGAGAAAATAACTAGAGAAACATTTCAAGTTTTCATAGAGAGCAAAGTTTCGATTCTCTTTCTTTTTCAAATTTTCTTTTAAAATATTTCTAAAATTAATTTCTTATAGTAACTGTGTATAGCCGCAAGCATTAAACAATCTAATTCAAAAGTCAAGTAAGATTGAAATAGTGTCTCTATAAAATATAATTAATAATTCAAAGGCAATATTTCAAGTTTCACCTTGAAGACTGTATGCATTTTTCTCCCAAGGCAATGCATATTTTAAAAATCCTAAAGTAATCCAATTCACATAGTTAAATTATGACTTTATTATTCTTACTATTAAATGGGGAAAAATATTTTGAGCCATTAAAGGTTGAATGTATCCTATAAAAAAATAAAGCAGGAAATTCAACCATTATTTGTATTTGAGCTCTATCTGCAGTTGATGTAAATTATTCACTCCAAACAAGGACATTCTTCCTTCCTTTGCAAGGGCTCTCAATTTCCTTCCTCTTACCACTTTTTTTTTTTTAACTGTAACTGAATTTCCCACAGGAAAGGGAAGCTTAAGTCCTGGAATTTAAATGTATGTTCACCCAGATTCTACTCATTGATCTCTTGAAGATGGCTGAGAGTGAGGTGTGTATGTTCAATTTTTACTTTTTCTAAAGATACACCCCAATCATGGAAGTGGGAGACATTTTCTGTGAAATTATAACTATACTTAGTAAGTGAATTTGCTCTTTCTAAAGTGATTGAGAGAAAAGTAAATGTATCAAAGTATGAGGTTTCTTCAAAGTGACAGAGGAAGGGAGCAATACCAGCAAAGCACAGAAGAAAAGCCAGGTGGCTTATGGTTCCACTTGTAAAAACATTAGAAACAGACCAAGATAATATTAGAGAAAGAAACATATTTTTAAGATATACAATTATTCCTAATTATATAAAATTACATAATATTTTTGTTGGCTGTCACTAATCAAGTTTTCATTGTGTGCTATGCAATATAGTCAGCACATTAAAAACACTAAGTCCTACAAAAAACTCTGAAATATCATTACGCCCATTTTATGGATCAGAAACTGAGTCTTAGAAATATTCAAAATGTTGCCAAAATCACTCAGGATTTGAACCCAAGCTCTTAACCACCATGGTAAGTTGATAACATTTCTCCCTACCCTTTTATGTCCTAAGCAGCTAGTATTTGCATGGTGCCAAGCATTTGGTCATTATTTGTTAAATAATATTAATGTGACCCATTCTTTCATTATTTTATAACAAAAATAAATACTGTTTAACTTTCCTCTAAATTTCTATAACAAACTTTTTTTGTGTGTCTTCTTTTTTGCATTTGTTCCAGTAAACATTTAATTTAAGCTCTTTTGGGAGGAAAATTACTTGGTGAAATCACTCTAAAGTTCTTCCACAGTTTTTCCCCCCTCATTTTCATAAAGATTTTCAATAGGTGCTCAAAAAATACAAAAGAGGTCCAAGTTGTTAACAACAACATCAACAACAATTCCCTAGGCTTATCCACCCTTCCCATCATCCCTACCCAAAATCTTTACATCCTTACCTCAAAAAATCTCTTGAAATCATTCCTTTCTCTCAACCCACAAGACCACCACAGCTTATGCAGGGAGTACTGTGACATTCTCCTAGCTAGTCTGTCTGACACTACGTTCCTCCTCTTCTGGTTAGTCCTGACTACCTCTACCTCAGTGATCTTCCTAAAACATCACTTAACTTGATCTCAAAATGTAGTTGACTTGATATTTTATTACAAAATATGACATATGCAAGAGTATATAAGATATATACTTAGCATTTAAGGAACAAAATGAAACCAACACCCAAGGGTCTACCATTAAGGAAGAAAACATTTCTTGTACTTAGAAGCTCTCGTCTGACCTTCCCAGATCTCATTCTGTCTTTCCACCAAAAGGTGAACATAATCCTAAGTTTTATATTAAGCATTCTATTGCTTCTCAATTTAGTTTTATCACCTATCATGCAATATATATTATTTAGTGGTCCCTATTTTGAACTTCCTTCAAATGGGCTCATACTTTACATATTCCTTGGTGATCTGCTCCTTTTTCTTAACCTTACAATTTTGAGATGCATCCATGTTAAGGCCTCTAGCCCATCTACATTCTCTGTTACATAGTATTTATTTGTATAAATACTACAGAATAAATATATACATATTATTGGTGATATATATTTGCATTATGCTATCATCTGAATGTTTGTATCCCCCAAATATTCATATGTAGAAACCTAATCACTAACGTGATAGTAGGAGGTGGGGCCTTTGGGGGGAGATTAGGTTATAAGGGCAGAGCCCTAGTAATGGGATTAGTGCCCTTATAAAACAGGGCCAAGAGAGACCCCCACCCTCTTCCAACATGTGAGGACACAGCGGTTAGGGGCTGTGTATGAAGAGAGCCCTCGCCAGACACCAAATCTGCTACAATTTGACCCTAGACTTCCCAGCCTCCAGTACTGTGAGAAATAAATTTATGTTGCTTATAAGCTACCCAATTTATGGTATATCGTTACAGTAGCCTGAATGGACTGGCAATTATTTTTCTCTTTTGCTATCATGAACATACTGCAATGAACATTCTTGTGCAGTCCTCTGGTATACAAATCCTCTGGAGTTCCTGTGCAGTACATATGTTGGAAAGGATTGTACATGGACACTTTTAATAGATAATTTTAAAAGGTTTATATGCCAATTTACACTCCCATATGGTTTCTCTTCCCTCTATATCAGGGGTCAGCAAACTACAGCCCATGAGCTAAATAAACTGTTCCATTTTTTTGTAAATAAAGGTTTATTGGCACAAAGTCATGTTCATTTGCTTACATATTGTCTGTGGCTGTTTTTGTGATTCGATGGCACAGTGGAGTAGTTAAAAGAAACCTTATACAAAACCTAAAATATTTACTATCTGACCCTTTACAGAAAAAAATTGGCCAACCTCTGGTCTATGTCTTTGGAAACACTTGGTGTTTTCTTTTAAAATCTTTGCCAGTTTAGTGCATATGAAATATCTCATTGTGATTAAACATATACATATATTATATTAAATTGAATTTTATTTCTTGCTAATAATGCTTATCATCTTTTCATATTCCTATAGGTTTTTCCTGTTTCCTCTTCTGTGAAATGTTTGTTCCTGCCTTTTGTCAATTTTTCCACTAGCTTTTGCTAGGTTCCCCTTCTTTTTGAGCCATAGAAATTCTTTATACATACTAATTAGCAGTCATTTTTCGGTGGCATGTGTTGGAAATAATTTCTCCCAGCTTCTGGCTTATCTTTTACTCCTTTTGTTTACAGTATCTTTTTTTGAACACAAGTACTTAATTTAAATGCATTTAAATATCTTGAAATGCTTCCATACCCCAACAGCAGAACATAAAGATATATTCCATTGTCTTCTCAAAGTATTTTTTTAAATACTGCATTTCACGTTTAAATCTTTAACCCACCTAGAATTGACTTTTGTTTATGAGATGAGATAAGGCTCCAATTTCACTTTTTTCTCCACAGGGATCATTTCTCAGGGATCTTTTGTTACATCGTATTTTCTTTTCCCGCTGATTCCAAATAATACCTGTTCTTCCAAAGGTCAAATTCCAAATAGGAAATGATCCATGCTTAGGTTCTTTATTTGATCCTATTGTTCTAATTGTCTTTCACTATGAAAATACCATACTGTCACAGTATTTGGTTGGGCAACTAGCATATTGATCATCTCTCTTCTTTCAGATCTATTTTAGAATTAGTTTCTCCAATTCCATGAAAAACCAAGTTGAAATTACTGTGAATTTTTAGATTATCTTTGAAAGAATTCACTTCTTCATAATATAGGGACTGAGAACATGGTATACACGTAGAGTATCCCTTATCTGAAAGGCATGGTAACAGAGCGTTTTGGATTTTAAATTTTTTCAAATTTTGGAATACTTCCATATACATAGTGAGATATCTTGGGGATGAGACCCAAGTTTACACATGAAATTCATTTACATTTCATATACACCTCATACACATATCCTGAAGGTAATCTTATACAATATTTTTAATAATTTTATGCATGAAACAAAGTTTTGACTGTGTTTTGACTGTGACCATCACATGAATTTCCACTTGTGGCATCATGTCAACATTTAAAAAGTTTAGGATTTCGAAGCATTTGAGATTTTGGACTTTCAGATTAGGGATGCTCAACCTATATATGGCTCTATTTATTTAGGTCTTATTTATTATAATATCTTCAAATAAAATGTTATAATTTTTTCAATAAAAAGCATGTGAATTTTGACAGTTTTTTGTTATTAGTGATGGCGGTTAATTATTGTTGTTGGAGATATTAGAAAAAAATGTTTTTTGGTTGTTTTATTTTCATTACATTTCCTATTTGTTATAGGTATGTGGATATAGAATTGAGTTTTGTATACAGATTTTAGTATCAAAAAACTTAGAAAACTTTTGCTAACATTGGTTGGAAGCAATGATAGTGAGCATGTTTGGCTTGTTCTGGAGTATAAAGGGAATGTTTCTTATATTTCACACTGCGCATGACATTTACAATATGCTTCTCTATATGACCTTTTTCAGGTTAAGGAAGTTCCATTTTATTTCTAGCTTGCTAAGACCTTTCATCATGAATGAATGTTGAATTTTATCAGACTTTTTTACTGTATTTATTAATATAATTAAATACTCCTCCTTTAATCTGTTAATTTAGTAAATCATATTAGTTAATTTTCTACTATTAAATCAACCTGTTTTCCTAAGATAAATGGTCTAGCTCATTAATTTTGATCCTTCTTATATAATGAAAATAATTAAAGCTATAAAGTTCATTCCAAAATTTCCTTTAGTTTCGACCCATAAGTTTTGTTATATAATATTTTTATCATTTAGTTCTAAATACTTATCATTTCAATTATGATTTATTTCTTTTAATCTGAGTTATTTGAAAATATGTTGTTTCCAAACATTTGTCTTCTCCTCCTAAATTTATACTTGTTATTATTTTCTAACTTCATTGGATTGAGTTTAAGATATGTAAGCTACATGATATCCATGTTTTAACATCTTTGGAGTATATCTTTATGCCCTGGAATGTAGTCAATTTTCATAATGTTCTCTGTGTGCTTGAAAAGAATATTTATTCTCCAATTGTGGGGCATGATATTCTCTCAGTGTTAGATCAAATTTATTAATTGCATTGTTCAAACCTTCTATGGCCTTACTGATGTTTTTATCTGTTTGATCTATCAGTTACTGAGAAATGTAGTACAAAATATCCAACTACAATTTGAGATTATATTATTAGGCACATATAAGAATAGAACTATTATATTTTAGGAGTGGTTTGAATTCTTTATCTCTAGGAATGTCTCTTGACTTAAAATTTACTTTTCCTAATAATAAAATGACTATACCAACTTTGTTTTCCAAAGAATGGTAAACAACATTTTTTTGTCCTTTGACTTTAAATCTTCATCCAAAAGTGTTAAGTGTGTATCCTGTGAACATAATATAGCTGGATTTTTGTATTTGTCTTTAAATCCAATCTGGCAACATCTATTTTTAACTGAAGAGTTTAGTCTACTTACATTGATTGTGATTACTAATATATTTGAATTATTTCTATACTATTCTTATGTTTTCCACGTTTTCCACTTTTCTGTTTCTTTTTTTAAATCAAGGAAATGGGGAGTTATTGAAACTTATAAAAAGTAAAAAGAAATTAAAAAAACTTTTGTTTACATAAGCAAGACACATTGCAGATAATAAGAAAGCACAGATAAGGAACAAGAATCTTTAAAATGCTTCCATATGCATCACCTTGGTGTATATCAATTCATATTTTTATTATTTTTCATATATTCAATTAGATTGGGTATAATGAGATTTCTACACATATATAATGTTGAAGTTTTCTGACAAAGAAAAATATACTATCAAATAATATTTAAGATTGCCTTAGTAGCATAAAACAGATTAGAGGAAAGAGATTAGTGTCATAAAATGCAAAAAAAAAAAAAAAGTCCTCTATAGTTTTCAGAACATAAAATTAAAGCATGGTTAAAGGTACATTTGAGCATTCAGCACCTACTTGCCCTTGAGAAATACGTCACTAAAATAAAAGCCAAAAAAAGTCACACTAAGTTTGAAAGCAAATCTTCATATCCCAACCATTATTAATGTAAGACATTGTTTTAAGTCATAATGCAAGCATAATTTAAAGTCATTGACCCTTAGCTCTTTAATGATACCATAAATCTCAGCTGTGTGAAATAGAAATCAGCCCACTTTTGCAACATCTTGACAAGTAGTTGGAAGGTGAATTAGTTAATCAAAGGTCTGTTCATCTACAAGTCGTCAAATTAAATTGGGGCGATAGTTTCACTGAATTAACCAGTTGTTTAAGTGTTGCATAAATATAGCCCTAGTTTTAAAATTAAGAACTGGCAGCATTTCTTCTGAAGGTTGCCAAGTCTGGGGCTATTAAAGTTTGTCCCATCCCAAGAACTTTCCACTTGTAGCTGTCAAGGATCTTTTTTCTTAATTAAGCCAAAATAACTTGATGTCTGAGCTACTTCCTGATTATAAATTAAGTGTCTTTGGAAACCATTCTACGTCTTCCAGGCCTAGAGGCTGATCCATGTGCTCTTAAGATTTATGTACACTCTAGAGGGAAGAGCAAGAGGAAGGGGGGCTGCAAGGATAGGGTCACTGGCCAGGGAGTCAGGTGAGTGGGACTTACCACAGCAGGAAATATGTCCACTGGGGGGTTTGTGGCTGTCACAAACTGTTTCCATAAGCTGTCAAGACAGTCTTATTTCCACACCGTGGAAACCTTTTAGAATGGCATCTAGTATCCTGGCAGAGTTCACCATCTTAGTCCTTAACACCCACATTGGTTTGTCTTATGTTCAACAGCTTAGTTCTTCGGGCTCAGGGATCTGTGTATTTCTCTGAAAATGATCACAAATCACTTTTTAGACCTGATACTCAGCATCATGTTCATTTTCCCACTTTAAGTTTTTGCCTTCTCCTTTTATTCATTTCAAAACACACACACACACACACACACACACACACACACACACACACAGCCTTCTTGAGCACATACAATGTGCTAGGTTCTAGGCACTTGGCTAAGTTCAGAGGATATAGTGATAAATAACTTAGAAATCCTCATAGCTCATGATCGCAGGGAACATATAGCAAAGGCATTACCCACATTCACTCTTGAGCCTTCAGCCAGCCTGAATAGCCACTCTTCCCCATATAACCTCAACCCAGGAGTCTCTGCTTTTGCAATGACCTGAATAAACACTCCTTCTGCAAAATGTGGCCAAGCAGGACCCGGACAGATGTCTTGGACAAAGACTGCAATCTGCTAAGAGTCATATCGCATCTGATTTGGGCAAATAGGTGAAGGACTCTGAATAAAAGAAATGATTTCATTTTCTCTATGCCAAATACAGCTGCTTGTTTTTAGTTGCCAGTTGTTTTCATTTTCCATTTTGGGAAAGTTTCTTCAATGAAAATTCAGTGGTGACTCATCTAGACCCCACAAGGAGAGAACTATGCTCCACGGGACACCTGTGGAGAGGGCCACCTTGGCAGTTCCCTGCAGAGTGGGTCTGCTGGGCACACAGCCATCCCCCCAGGCCAGCTCTGACCCAGGTTACCGGAATGCTAACGATTTGCCTTAATCCAACCAAAATAAGAGTAGGCAATCTTAAAGCTTTTTAAGAAAAATCAAGTTCTACCTTTGACCCAGGCTATTTTTCTTCAAATATTTAAAGTTCAAAGGCACTACGTGCTTACATTTTTATTTCAAACCAGAAAATCACCCTTATTGTATTTGATCACCCTCTTACTCTAATTTGAAGACTTGCTTATTTATATGGCTTATGCTGGACTTTTGCCTAATGTATGATGTATATGATAATGCAAAAGATTTTTTTTACTTGTTAACTAGAAAATACATACAATACTGACTTTGTGGGTAAATGTCTTTTGCATCCATTTTGAAGCATTATTATGTTGCTAAAGAGTTGCAAGAATGAGGTTTTAACATAGCTCCTGGGAGAATTACACCAGTTTTTATGGAACACATTGCTCACAGCTGTGGCGAAACATCCATCACTAAAAATCACAGCACTTTTTATGCCACGTCAATGACATCATTGGTATAATTTAACTATAATTCACATGTGGGAAGCAGTTGTCTACAAATTAAAATTATCCTCAAATTGATTCTAAGGGGGATAGAAAACTATCATAAAGCAATTGTATGATTTTATTTGTATTCACCATTAATTATTTTTCAAAACATTTTAGGTAACATTCTAAGAGGCCTATATGACAGCAGATGATATTTTTAAGATATTTCTTAAGGTATTAATAGGAAGACACCTTTCCATGAGGCCGGAAGACTGCTCAAGAGTCCTCAGCTTTTCAATGACATATGTTCTACAATCTGTTCCATAAAGAAAGACTTTCTGTTTAGAAATGTGACAG
The DNA here is from genome assembly GCF_000956105.1 of Propithecus coquereli. Lineage (NCBI taxonomy): Eukaryota > Metazoa > Chordata > Mammalia > Primates > Indriidae > Propithecus > Propithecus coquereli. Next base: position 556,687 of record NW_012153285.1, on the reverse strand, counting down.
TGAGGCAGCTAGTGCCTAAACCTGAGTCTATGTCCTCTTGAAATCTGAAATTATAATGGGAAGAATACCAAACCAGGTGGATTGTTTTGGAATATTTAGGTCCTCACTGGAGAAGAGTAAGATGTGGATAAAAACCAGTGGAAAATGCCCATGACTAACTCTCAATTGTCTCATCTTTGATATTGACTTGCTTCATGATAACTTGAATGAATCCTGCATCCTTCTGTTGGGCAAAATTAGTTATCTGATTACTTTACAGGATGAAATAAACCTTAAATTGCTTTTCAGTTAATAAGAACTAGACTGCTCCTTGACTTCCTTTCCAACAGTAGAAAATAAATCTGTTTCTGTGGGAGAATACAGTCAGGGAAACAGAGGTGAGGACTAAGAACACCCATCCATATGGAACACATTCTGCCCAAGGGGAATATTTGCAACCAGAAAAAGAAAACTTCTAATATTCATTCATTGAGACATTCCACACAGATAGACAAAGCTCTGATTGTGTGTCAGCTCTAGGGATTAAGACACTCTATAAGGTTTTGCTGGTCACTGTGCCGTGACAGACATTGTTCTGGGCATGGAGTTTCAGAGGTAAATAGGACCCAGTTCCTTCCCTGGGGGCTTACATTCTGGTGGAGGACATTGGTAATAAAATAATACCTATATAATGTAATTTCACAGTGATAATATAGAGAAGCAAAATAAGCAGGGTAAGGACTAGAGATTGCCTGGGGGCAGGGAGAGGAGGGAGGCTATTTTGAGGATGCGGTGAGGAAAGTTTCTCTGCGAGATGAAATTTGAGCAGACGGAGAGTGAGGCACGGGGTGACTAGAGGAGCACCACCAGGCAGAATGAACAGCAACTCCAACCGTCCTTAGGTGAGAATAGCCTCGGCATGTTCCAGAAATAGAAGGAAGAGGGGCAAGTGTGGTGTTGCCGGCAGGAGAGCTGTACAAATGGGAGCGGAGTGGTGGGCAATAAGGTTGGGGAGGTGGGTGGATCCTGTGGGACCTTGCAGACCACGGTCAAACCACTGGATTTTATTCCAAGTGTGAGAGAAACCACGGGAAGATGTTGAGCAAGAGAGTAGAAGAATCTGGTTTATGTTTAAAATGGAGATGTGGGCTGCTTTGTGGGGGACCGATTATAGGGATGCCAAGAGTGGCATCAGAGATGGGTTAGGAGGCTTTTCCAATGATTCAGGTGAGAGATGATGATGGCGGAAATCAGGTGGTGGTAGCAGAGGCCTTGCGACTGGTCGGAATCAGCACGTATTTGGAAAGTAGAACTGACAGGCCTTGCTTGTGTGAACCGGGAAGGAAAGAGAGCAGTGAGGAAAACTCTAGGAGTCTGGGTGAGTGAGTGGGTGAAAGGTGATACCACTAGCTGAGACGGGTAATCAGAGCACTAAGGCAGTCCCTGGCCTCAAGGGTGCAAGGAGCTCCTGTCACTAGGAAGAAGCCAATGCATACACACACAAATATCTGACAAGTGTTGTAATAAAAATACACACAGGAATTTTCTGATTTCTGGATTTTTTTATAACTTTTATTTAAATGCTTCCCTTTTTGTCATTCACATAAATGGATGACTGAGTGCTGTACCCTGGTGGGATAGCTGATATTTCAGTGCTGCCTGATTGATTGTACAAATTAGTTTGTGCAGCAGCATATTCTTTATAGTTATTTATCATATAAGTATCTATGGCTTCGCACCACAGAAAGTATGCCCCTTGTCCATGTAAATACATGGGAAAGTATTCCCCTCTTTTATCCAAATTTCCATACTGGTCTCAAGCTACTGTGATCACTCAAGAGAGAATCATTGTGTCTTTTTCTGTATTCCTTAAGATTTATCTCTATTCTTTGATGGAACATGATGGGGAGAGAGAGGAATTTACGCACTCCTGGTAAAAGTTTCATCACTCGTGGAAAGAAACCATAAGATGGGCTACATAGTAATGGGAGACTTAGTCCCCCACAATTCTAGAGTAGCTACTTGCAGTTCTCTAACTTTGGAGGGTGTAAAGTGCAGCTTCCCAGAACCTATCTGTAAGGTAAGTTGAGACAGGGGCCAAATGGTCTTTATGTTTAATAAGCCTCTCACATGCCTAATGCTAGAGATACCCTGATTACCCTTGGAAAAACACTATCTATAAGTTGTTCAGTTTTGCCCTATGCCCTGTGCCTTCTAAACTGTAGACAGAGGAATCATATTCAGTGTAAAGTTTTCTAAGAATGATGAAAGATGAAAGATATTTTAAAGATTCTCTGACCTAAACCTTCTTTTATTCTTTTAAATATCCAAGTTTTAAGAAACTGGTTGCTGTTAATCTTAGACCTAGTCACATATAAAATGCATTTTAAAGATGTAACTATAGTTACCAAATGTGGATTGCCTTAGGATATTTAAGCTATTTTTAATGGAGTCAAACATGCTACATTTGAGTGACTTCATAAAAGCTGATTTTTTTAAAAAAATTGCTTAGGGCAAAACTTTTGGAAAGAGCTTTTGTGGCTGCAATCAGTATGTTCAAATTATGCATAATTTTGTTTCTACCATTCTTGCCTTGGATCACAAGAAGTCAAGTATAATCATTAACAAGAATGGAGAATCCCAGCCTCACCTTGAGACATTTATCATGTACTCTCATTAACACTATAGAAAAAGATCTGAAGTTACAGGAAAAAATATAGTACATTTATTATTTCCTTCACAAGCATATCAATTTCCATGAATAATCACAAACTTCAGGAAAATGATCATCAACTGCTAATGCTATAGAAACCTTTTGGGACAGACCCATCAGCATTTAATGTAGTTAATTATTCATGTTTTCATTAACTTCCCATGGTATATTTTCATTAGTTGAAATAAAGGTTTTATCCAAATTCTTGTTGTTAAGATATGCCTTGGTTTTAAAAAATTTTACCACTATATTAAATAATTTAATATTCTAGGACTAACTGCTCCAATAAGCTTTGCTTTTAATAACATTTTTAAAATATCTGAAAAATTCTATATAACTTTTATGTGAATTACTTTTGTACACAGACTCATAAAGTCATAGATGAGAGCTCTCAATATTAGATGATAATAAAAATTCAAAAATGAATTTACAACACAGAGGTGTATATGTCTCTAGCACTTTCTCTTATAATATTAGAAAATGTAGTTTTTTTTATCAGAATTCCAGTAAGTTCATTTCATGATGTCTATTATATTATTCATAGAAGAAATTGTCATGGTATTGAATGGCTTAAAAAGTATAGATTAACATAATGAATATAACAACTCATATCTTGAGTTGTGTCTTTGATTTTGGGGAAACATTCTAACTCAAGCATCACTGGCATGACCTGGGTAGAATCTCCTAAAGAAGGAGAGCCTCTGAGATAGTTCTGGGACAATGGACTTGAAAGGTAGCTTCAAAAAAAAAAAATGCTGATGGGAAAACTAGAATTTAGACATTTAAACTTAGCCAATTTGTGACGTTTATTTTGTTGTGTTTTAAAATTTCTCCTTATACTGTACAGAAGTTAGAAAAGTGTAAAACAATAGCATTAGCTCATAAACCAAAAGAAAAAGAACATTCTATTACCACATGTAAAATATCTCCACAATTGAAATATAACCTCTAGCATTAATATTTCATTTCTCTGGACTTCTTGGATCACATGTATCCCATTCATGGTTCCCCTAATTAGGTGCAGCCCTAGACAAAATTGTAAAGAAAGCAAAGCCCGTTTCCCTATTTGCATCCTTTTCCTTTTGTGATTACCAACCACCTAGGTTTTCCTGTGAACTAAACTTAGTTTTATAGAACACTGACCCTAAAATGTCGATGACGCTTTATGCAACATTCTTGGAGGTGGGGCGTATTGACATTGCAGAAGAAAACTTTGGGGAGATAGTAATGTCTGAGCCCATGCTGTTCATCCCTAATGGTTAGATTTCAAGCACCACTCTGATATCAACCTTAACAAATCAGACCCTAGAAAGTGACTGATTCGTGCATGTGCATAAGACAAATATTTTTCCTAAAATAGGATCAATGAGGAATAGAGGAAAGAAGGAAGGAAGGAAAGAAGAGGGAGGGATTGAAATTACCACCTTCAAGAATCACCAGGCAAGGTCCATGCTTTCCTTGTCGATTCTAATCTATTGTTTCAAAACCCCTTCTTTTAAGCACTGAAGAAGACTTTGGAACCCCTGATTCTAGTGGAAAGCAGTGTAGCATATTGGTTAAGGGGTACATTATGAAATCAGATTAACTGGGTTTGAATCCCAACTCCCCCATAGGCAAGTTCCTTAGCATCTCCATATCTCGGTTTTCTTATCTGGTAATACGGGGATGATATTTTAAAGGGTGGCTGTAAGAAATAAATGAGCCAAGATGTATCAAACATCTAGAGAATGGCAAGAGCAGTAAGAGCTTGATAAATGCTGAATATCATCATTGGTAGAGTTGCAAGGGCTTATTACCTCCATTCCCCTACAGTCATATCTCTGTGGCACATAAGCAGAAAAGAGACATTCCTGATCCTCCTGAGGAAGGTGTCAGAGAAAGTTGCAGTATTCATGAGAAAGTGATATAAAGAATTATAATTATCTAATTTGCAAAGAGAAAGCTAAGGAATATTGCTGGCGACAGCTTTGATTTTGTCCAGAAAAAAACAGACAAGTTCAAAATGCAGCAAGAGAGCAAGAGGAATTTATTTATGTGGGTTGTAAAGATGAATGTTCTGACTGAAAAAAAAGTTATTCAAGTCTGGAATAACTACTGTGGGAGTGAAAAAGGCTGCCCACTGCAGACACAGTTGTGCCCGGGGCAAGGGGATGAGCAAGGTGCCCTTTAGAGCGGCTTCATGCTCCACATCAGTATTTCAGCAGAAACCTTTTTGTATGAATGTATGGACATAATAGAAGTATATGGAGCTTTGGGCTAAAACTTTAAGATGTTAGCAGGAAAGTACTGGCCTGTCTTTATGTGCTCCTGCATGGCAGGAGTACCATATCATGTTGAAATTGACCCCACACAACTAAAATTATTCTTCATTCTGCCTGAAAATACTTATGTGGAACAATCTTGTGCACACTGTGGCTTAATAGTGATCCTTATATTTAGGAAGAGAAGCAGAGTTTTTAATGCGGGGAAATTGATTCTGAGTATATTCATGACAAAGTCACCTTAATAATTTGATAGTCAGGCCTGGGTAAGTGTAAAATGTGTAAGAGGAGGAAACTATAAATAAAAGCAATAAATAACTCATTTATGAGAGCTCTCATGCTTTGGAAATGCAAATTAATTCTTAGAAGAGTGTATAGACCAACTGTTCATCCAAGAAGTAGGAGAAAAACATTCTGCAGAACAGTTCCCAGGAGGGATATATAAGTCTTTTTAGTAAATATGCCTAATGGTTCTTTTTGACCTCATGGCATAAATCACAGCAAATTGAGTTATGTAGTAACTTCTTGAGATGGCATAATAAAATTCCTACTAAAAAAATCTCGGAATATGTATAGTATGCTGTCATAACACATAGATTTAAGGCTTTATATTCAGGTTACAGTGTGGCTTAAGTTTTGTTTTCATTTTAAAATTAAATATTATATTCCTCATTCTGTTCAAGGATAAAAGTTGAGGGTTCACTTAATTCCAACATTCCATTAATAATCTCAGCAGAATGTTTCTGTAGTTAACTCACTTTATCTCCCTGAATAATGAAAAGAAAATAGCAATTTGGGAGGTAAGTAATAGGAATTAGAATCTACATGGGATTTTAAAGTTACAAAACACTGTACTACTGTGCAACAATGTATCATTCTTCACCCAATTCTACAGGTGAGGAAGATGGAGCATATAATTGTGCAGTGATCCAAAACTACAGCACTTTACCTTCCTTTCGAACACCCTGCTTCTTCTCTAACAACTTCTCAAGCATTTGGATTTCTGGATTCCTGACAGAGTGACTATTTTACATGTGTTGAGATTCCCAGTGGAGTTTTAGGATTGAAGTTGCCTACAGAAAAAATGAAGCAGGGATTGAATGAAGAGAAAGTGTCCTGAGGTCCTCAAAAAGGAACGGAGATCTCGAGACCACTCAAAGGCCCTGTGACACTCACAGTGCAGGACAAACGTGCCCCAAGTCTTTTCTCACCCCCATCCCATCTCCACACTCCCAGTAGCGCCAGGCTACACTGACATGATTTCCAGGGTATCCAGTGTAGGCCACAGTATGAATTTTCCTCAGAGCACACATTATTCCCAGAAGGTGACTTGAAAAATGAGTAAAATACAAAATAACACACTTAATTTGCGGTTAAGTGAATGTTCAGATAACAGTGTTTGTTTTCAATTCAAGTAATATTGCACAGTTGGCCAACTTGAGAAAAACAGATGGGTAGCTATCTTTATTTTTCTAAATATTTTCTGAAGAGTTAATACATGTTCCTAGCAGGGATTGTGTAAAGTAAGAGTCTGCTCTGGTCTCTAAGTAAAGCTTTGCAGTGTGTGTGTGTGTGTGTGTGTGTGTGTGTGTGTGTATATGTATGTGTGTGTGTGAGAAAGAGGGGTTATCTATTTCTTCTAAAATGCCTTAATGAATGGGAAAAGATATGGTTAGGTTACAAAGTACAGCAACATTTGCTTTTGGCATCATTATCTAGGGATTTTTGTGCTTTTCTTCCTCCTTTGCCTTATCTCTTTTCCCTTTTCACAGCTCACACTTACACAAACTGTGTCATTCATTATAATGATAAAGCAAGTACTGAGTGTTCAGCTTTCATTCTTGTCCTTGGATGTTAAAACTGACAGCTTAGCACCTCTATTACTTTTTATCTGTGAGTCATTGGCCTTGCCAGCACTCAAGATAAGAAAGTCTCACACTTGCCAGGGCCAGGAAAAAAAAAAAAAAACAGGAAAACTGAAAAGAGCACTAGGGCGAGTTATACAAACCACAAAATGGGCGGTAGGAGGCTGTTTTGAAAACGGCTGGGATTTGCCATTCACTGGGACAAAGTTATAAATGAGAAATTGGTGTGATTTAGGTTATGTCCAATGGAAAGTCAACTTTCAACTACCGGGTTAACCGATATAAATCTCTGAAGGAGTGGAGAAATCCAACACCTTATCTCATTTTAATTCAAAGATTAAAAGACCTCTGATCAAAATGAATTTGACTTTCTCACACTAAATCCTTATTCATGAGACGTTAGCCACAAAAATTGAAATGCAACATTTGATGTCCTGTGTTTGTGTTTTGTGGGTGTATATATATACCAAAAATCAACCTAATAAGAGGATCAGAGAATTCACTGATACATTAAGCCTGTTTTCTGGGTTGCTGTTTTTACTGATACATTTTGGGAGATTGAACAGAATTTTATGTTCTTCTTCTCCCTCTACTACAAACTATCTTTCCTGGCAGTCTGCCTTCGTTCCTATTTTGTATATACTGCAAAGGAATCAGCACAGGGTTGTAGGGACCTCAAAAGATATTCAGTCGTCATCTGCCCAGGTATATAGATACCTAGTGGAAGTTCTGTCTTCCCTGTGGTTTATGAAGGGTTTGAGAAGTCTATGAAAATACTACATTGATTTAAAGTTTCCATCTAGGACTAGTTCCTCTTTGTATTGACTGCATGGTTAAGCACATATTGGAACGGAGAAGAGTCATATTTAATGTGTGCTACATCTTCCATGTCACCGTCTTTTACATTCTCAACAACATGAAGATCTGAGTAAGCATAAGCCACACCCATAAATCATCCTCTGCTGATTGAATCCCAGTGACACCTCAAGTGGAACAAGATTAAAGATGCTTGCAAATCAAGTCTATGTGAAAAAAAAAAATCTCCTAGATATGTATAATCCCTCTCCCCCCATTTTTACTATTGTCTTGTCCGCGTCTAATTTGATAGCATTGTCTTGGTGATTACCATTAAAGAATCCTTCCCAAGCCTCAAGTTCATTATCAGAGAAATGAACTTATTTTCTTGTTGCATTCATATGTATTTGCTTCATGCAATGTTTAATTGTGTAATAATAGATATAAACAAGTCTGGAACTACTGTGGCTCAACACCTGACTGGTAGGAGGACACATGCAAAGAATGAACTAAGGAGGGGCTGTCAGCTTCTAGATTTCAGCTAGTCACAGGCATCAGTTAGTAGGCAGAACAAGAGTGACAGCTAATCCAGTGAGCTGATAAATGGAAGCCAGATAACAGAGTTTTTATTGTATTCTTAATTTGCAAATTGAGAAATTGAAGTACTGAAAATTTAAATGAAAATGGGCTATTACATTCACTCCCAGTGAATACTGGACTGGGAGTACATTAGAGGGATATATATAGTCAAGCAGGACTCAGGGAAGTCTTCTCCAAAGGAGAAATGCCTAAGGTGAAGTGCCAATCAATCAGGCAGAAGAGGGGCAGACAGCAATCTGGACAGAGGGACCAGCATTTGAAAGATGACCAAAGGCAAAGAACACAGCTGGGAAGAAAACTGCAAGCAGTTCTTAGAGTAGGAGGGAAAAGATGAAATACAATAAGTGAAAGAAGTAAGCAGAGACCCAACACCAAAAAAAAAAAAAAAAAGCTGCATAAGTTACTCTAAAGAATTTGAACTTTACTCCCAGAACAATGGGAATCCGTGAAAGGAATCAGGGCAGTTGAGTCACTGGTTCACATTTGAACTTTAGGGCTATACGACTTGACCGCATTGTGGAGAAAGGAGTGGAATGCCAGATAGGAAGGAGACTGTGGCAGCAATCCAAGCAAGAGCTGATGGTGGTCTGAATTTGCATAACGTCTATGGAGATAGAAGATACATTTAGGAGCTAGCTTCAACAAGACTTGCTAATTGATTGCATGTGGAGGTGGTGGTGAGAATGAAGTAATGTTAAGAGTGACTGGGTTTCTGGGGCAGTCATCTGATGGAGGAAAGTATCACTCCTCAAGATAGTGAATTCAGGAGGAAAGGTGTAAGTTTCAGGGCTGGTGAAATTTATTTCTAGACATGTTACATCTGAAAATCCAATTTGAGATGACCTATGGGTGGGTGGTTGAACATATGGGTGAGTTTAGGAAAAAGACATGGGCTGGAAATATGGATGTTGTAAATGGCAGCATGTAAATGTAAATGTGATTCACAGAAGAAGATGAAACAATATAAGAATATAAAATGAAAAGGAAATTAGCCAAACCTTCCCAAAATGGTAGCAAATTTCTATCTTTGTCACATGCATGATGCATGAGAGCAAGCCACCACACTGATGCCACCATGCTTATACATAATAGCATGTGCATAATGGTATCTTTCTTTTTTAAAAAAACAATAATGCACTAAATCTGCTTTTCCTAACATGAAATAAATGGGGGATACTGAGCTGGAAAACCCTTAGCCTGACTCTGGTATGTCTTGTTCACTTCCAAGCAGGCAAAATCATAATTCAAAACCGAGGTGCCATCATTATAAATATTTTCTAATTGTACATCATCAAAAAAGGTGTGTGTGGGGGGGTTAATGCTACCAGTAGCTAGAAAGAAAAGGATGGGCTATTATATCTAAAATAGGGTGTGTCTACTTCAAAGTGAGTCTTTTCCCTCACCCATGAGTGGGAGTGATTCGCTACAGTGAAAATCAATGGGCATTAGAGTTGGGGTTAAAGTCTCAACTCCACAAGCTATCTCCACTCCTCAATAATGAGCAGCTGAAGCAGCCCAAGGACAGACATGCTTGAACAGACAGCAGGCAATAAACAATGTATAGAAGTGGCAGTTTAAAATAAGCTTTCCGGGTTTTTTTCTTTTGCCACAAACAAATCGGTATCTTCTCCGGGTCTAATTCCTTACCCAGAAGAGGAGGGCATTAGCAGATAATCTCTGAGGTCTCCATAAATTTCAACATCCTGTGGCTCCAATCACCTGCACGTTAAGGTGCAGACTTCACTGGTAAGTCCTGAATCCACCCCGCCCCCGGCTGAGGAAGCGGGGAAATACTTTTAGCCTGGTCGCATTCCCATTCAAGACTGGTCATCACTCAAAGCCCAGGTGGACCAAGGTGCATATGTTAATTTTTTCCTAGAAGGTCCTAGTTTTCATTTTGCTTTGAAATGTTACTGACTTTTATTATTCTTAGCTATTGCCTGGAATCTATGATTGCCATAGCGGTTTATTAGACGGTCACTTTCCCCCAGCTCTACCCAGTTTACTATTTGTAACTCAATATACCATCTCCAAAACCGTGACTTTCACATTTTGTTATTTTTTATTTTTGGAGCCAACTTTTTAAAAAAAAAAACACCAGTATTAATGTTAAAAGAACTGTATTTTCATTAAAACCATTGTTTCATCTGTGGATGGCAGGATAATTTATAAATTTCATAAGAGCCAATTTAACTTTACTCTCCTGAAGTTCCCCTAAATATCTCCAACTCGGAGAGTTAGCCTCATATTTGCTCCTGCCCCTTTGCCCTTCAAGTCCATTTGATACATGCTTCGCAGGACGTAGTGGAGACTTCTGGCCGGAGAGGCTGGAAAATATAACTCCAAATTTCCTACAATCTCAGCTCCACTTTCTCCCGAGCGCCCGCCCCCGGCTGGAGCGGTGTTGTGGTCACGTGGCCGCGGGGGCGCCCGCAGCCTGGCCGGCCAATGGGCGCGCGCGGCCTCTCCCCGCCCCGCCCCGCGACTGCGCCGGGCCGGGACTTCGCGCACCGCCGCGGGGAGGGGGCGAAAAAGTTTCTTTTGCGGGCGAGAAGGGGTTTCGGCGTGCGGACGCTGCTCGGGTGGCAGCTCAGCCGCAGTTGGCCGGTCTTTTCGGTTTCCCTCCTGCGGCTCTGGGGCATGAAAGGGCTTCGCCGCCGGGAGTGAAAGGAGGAGTTTGCGGGGGAGAGCGAGAGAGGAGCGCGGGCGTCCACAGTCGGCTGGAAGTTTGCGCGGGGCCCCAGGTGCGCGCCGGCTGCGTAGCGCTGGGCCGAGCGAGAGGCCGTGGGACCGCGATGGGCGCGCCGACGCTCCGTGCGCCCGCGGCGGCGCTGGGGCTGCTGCTGTGTGCGGTGCTGGGGCGCGCGGGCCAGGCCGAGAGCGGCGGCCGCGGGGCACTCGGACAGCCCTCCGGAGTTGCCGCCGAGCGCCGGTGTCCCGCTCCCTGCCGCTGCCTCGGAGACCTGCTGGACTGCAGTCGCCAGCGGCTGGCGCGCCTGCCGGGTCCGCTCCCGTCCTGGGTCGCTAGGCTGTAAGTATTCTTCCCGCGGGCAGAGGAGGGCCGCTCGCGATTCAGGAAAACTGGAGACAACAAGGGCCTGGTTGCTCGGGACTCGGCGCGCAGTGCTTTCTTTCCGGGCAGATCATTCTGGTCCAGGCCACGGTCAGCGCTCCGTGGGGGTGGAAAAAGAACTGTCGGGGCCTCAGTTTCCCTCCCACGTGCCTTGCGGGCAGCTCAGGTGGGCCCTTGGAGCGCCCCGCCCCGACCGCAGATGGACGAGAGGAGGGGCCACTGATAACTCCGGGGGCCAGGGTCGCTGTCCTGCGCCTTAAGCTAGCCAAGCGGGTTCAAATGCCCATTCCTGCCAGGCCGAGGTGGGAGAGGTGGCAACCTGCGGACAACCGGAATTTACAGTTCTCGGTCTGAGTAATTATGAGCCTGTGGCTCAACTTTTGTTTCTAACTGGTTCAGGCCCTTTACCCTGTTCCGAACCAGTGATTGAATGCGCTCCTTTCATTTGGGAAGCTTTCTCAACAGAATTCGGTCACTATCCAAGCTATGGTATGCATACTTTTGTTCTACTCCCTGTGCTTAATTTCACATTAGCAGACTGTAAGTCCCTCCTCCTAGACCAAATTTTAACACACCCTGGTTCGGGTAAGAAGTTAGTTGGTAAGACTGATCAGTAGATATGGAGAGAAAGGAACTAGATTTTTCAGAAGCAAGGGCGTGATTTCTGTAGCTTCTCAGCATGTCCAGACGGTTTAAAGGAGAGCGCAGGGTGCTGTTATGCAAGTTTTTGGATTTTAGCTGTGAAGTCTGAAAGCACTGCCAACTGCGTGGAAGAACAAGGAAGAAACTGTAATTTAGTTGTAAATGTTGATCCTTTCCAAATGTCATCTCTATTCGTTCCCAGCCTCCAGTTTTGTTAAAATTGGAGGAGTGCTGTAAAATGTAAACACACAATCAAAACTTGTATTTTTGAAAAAGTAGTTGTTCTGTTTAAAAGTGCAGTTCAATACTTGATCTTAGATTTTGGCCTAGCAGTATTGCAATGAAAATGCTAAGTTCTTAAACAATTCTAGTAGATTATCCGATGTCCTAATAGTGGTAGAAGGTTTGACCAGGTATTTTAAGGAATTGTTTTTAAATTGTTGTGCTAATCTAAATCCTTTTATTTGTGAATTGTAGATCATCAGACAACATATTCTTTGTGTTTTTAATATGCCTTGGTTTAATAAAAAGGCTGAATTAGAGCATATTGGGTTGATATTTAATCTCTTATCATGGGATGTTTTATTTAGTAGTTTTTATTACAATTGAAGAAGGAGATAAGGGCTTTAACCTGAAGCAGGAAGACTTTCAATTAGTTGTGGCTAATTCTGTTCAATTGCCTCTTGTGGAGGTCATGCTGTCTTATTCATGAAATGTGAATGGCTCTATTGACAACATATGGAATTGAACATTTGAATGACTGGAGGTGAACACCTATGAATAATAGAGGAATGACAGAGAAAATGAATACAGTGCTTCCTGGGGTGTGTTTAGAAATGCTTACATTAATCCAACTTATATTCAATAGTTTCTCAGTGTCAGGGGTGGCCTATTGTGTGTAGTATATTTTTTTGTGGATTTAGATGTCTAAGAAAATAACTGGCCCTTGATTAGAAGTTGAGTTGAACCAAAAGGGGTTCGATACCTATTTAAACATTGTCTTAAAAGTAGCTGACCTAATTAGGATTTTGTTTTGCAGATAATTTGGTGGCACACTAAAAACAAATTAGAGTTTATTTGGTTAGCACAGTCTTTAATTACATTTCCGCCAGCAGTAAATTGTCTCAATACAAGTCCACATTCCTTAAATGTATGTGAAAATAAGTTCCACTTGTATAAATAAGCACTCAGTCTGTTGTCAGAAACCCCGCTGTGATCACTCATTGGACAGCTCTGTCATTCTTGTACTTCTGTGACTTTTAACCATCTTTGTAGGTGTCACCAAACCATGTGGTCTAAATTCTTTATTGTAAATGTTTCTTTTGTTTGTGCCTAAAGCTTTAGAGGTCTCCTCTCTCCACCTTTGCAAAGAAGCATAAAAACACATGAAATTAAGTTTTACCTTCTCTATTATTTGGTATTTGGGAATAGGAGGTGTAAGAAGCTGCTTAAAGTTTACATAATTAGAAAAGCTCTTAAGTAGATTGTTTCAGTGTTCAGAAATAAGTAGAAAAGTGCACATTGTTCTTCCCCATAGTTTAACCTTCCTTTTCCTTAGGTAATTAACATAGTAAAAGTTTGGCTTTGGACTAGTATTTGAAAGCACTATTCCGAAGAAATTCAGTGTCTGTCTTTTTGTTTCACTTGTTGAATTTGCAATTTTAAAAAAATGTCTGCATGTGTATGTATTTTTTTACTTTATTCTATTCAGCTGTAATTTATTGCCATAGGAGCCCCATGTGTGAAAAGTTGAATAGTTAGAGCTATAAAAAAATACTGTATTCAATTCTTCTTTCAAAAAGTAACCTCTAATACTTTAATGAAAGTGGCTCTTAAAACAGTAACTGTTTGAAACTTTGCTTATAACAGCCTTTAAAAGCAGACTTGAATTTACATCTAGTTTGTGCTTACAGAGTTCTGAACTTACAGAGCTTGTTTGAATATGTTATTTAGCCAAAAGAGGAAAAGTTGCTAAATTGCCAACAGGAGCCTCAAATATTATTAAATTCTCACTGGAATTTCAGAATCATTTATCTTATCACATAGAAATGTTTGAGTTCTCAACAGGGCTCAGGCGAAAGTCTGAAAGGTAGTTAATGCTGTTTCTGCTGGTGTGACTTGGTTTCTGCTGGTGTAGTTGGCCCTGTTATAAATCTTCTGATCGGTACCAGAATTGGGAATGGGGTGGGGGTAATAGTCCTTATGGTTTTCACAGCTGTTTCTCTATATTTTCCAGACTAAAACTTGAACATAGCAGGCTGATTTATGAGTCACTTTGGATCAGTGTCTTAAAACAGCTACAGCCTGGCTTTTTGTTTTTCAGCTTTCCAGATTTCTGCTGAATTAGCAGCTCTGAAGGTCCCAGTGGGATTGATTAAGAAGCTGTGCTGGATTTACATTTAAAATTTGACTTGGAAGTCAGATTTCCAAATGCTAAAAGGAAGAAAATGATAGCTGGAACCAAATGTTGTAAATTAATTATTTTCATATATATTTATTTGCTTGCTAACATGCAGGAAGAGAGATGTCTCTCTAACCAAGTATTTGGCCAGCTGAGTTCTGGGTAAATAGTTAACATCTCCTTACCTCCCTACCTTTCCCATTCCCATTTATTAACCTCACTACAAAAAGTTTTTTAAAAGTTTCATTTTGTGGGAAGATGTTCATTAATAGAACTCTAAAAATGAAGAATTTGCCTTCCTTATTGAATGTTTTATAGATTTAACAAAACATCAACATTGTACAACTTGAATCTCTTTTTAATGGTCTAGCCATAAAAACAATATAAGGAAGATTTAGGAAAATGTCACATCCTTTAACTGGAAAGTAATCATTTCTGAAATGTAAACAATATTAAATCTAAATTTAGGTACATTAAAAGTTTCATAGCTTTAAGTATTTAGCAGTAAAAGTCATTGAAGGGGTGCTTTTTCTCTCCCACACATAATGTGGTTTTAATAGTACACAAAACACAGGAATGGAAGTGTGTTGCAATAACTGAAATATTTGAAGTTGCCAGCGCCTGCTTCTGGGTCAGAAATGAGTGGTCCTCAGCATGTGCACGGGTCTCTGAAGGCAGTTTCTCATTTTTTAAAGGTCTTTTGCTGGGGGATCTTATCCCATTACTGGTTGAAAAAAAGTTGAGCACTCAGTCTTACTTGTCACAGGAATGTCCTGTGCAATAATCCTTAAAATGAAATGGAGAGCATAGTTTTAGGTTTTTTAATTAAAAAGAAAATCACCTGCATTAAATGTTAATGCCAAATTGGTTCCCTCTTTGTTTTTAAAACCTGAAACAATAGGGGATGCAGTTTTTATATTGGTTCCATGTCCTTTAGTTAATTGGGGCCAAGTGAGACTTTCTGTTGACTCAGGCCACCTCCCAGGTGAAGGACTCTTTTCCTTGGTTGTTTTTTAAACCATGTGGTAAATCTATGACTGTCTGGGGTGCTAAAAGCACACAGGTTTTGTTTGAATCCTAACGTGAGTTGCTGGGCTCACGGTTTCCTTGATGAACTCCAGATGGACTTGAGCTGGGCTGTGAGGGAAAGTGTCTGGCTCCAGCCAGCGTGGTGAGCATGCACAGCAGTGGTTGTAATTGCAGGATTTTTATAGTTTAAAGACTGTGCCAGATTTTTTTTCATGTTATAACTCTACCAGAACAAATCTACTCATGTCTGTTACTGTCTGGTAGGTCTTTAGGCAAACATATTTCAAATAAAACCTTTGCAGATTTTTTTTTTTCAGTTAAATAGAGAAATCCAGGTTTATTCTCAAAACAAAAACTCAAAAGACTGGAAGCATTTCTGTTTTCTAATTGTTCACTAAACACTATAACATTGTGCTTCTCTGGATGTGATTTCTCTCCCTTTTCTTTTTAATTTATTTTTTTGTGGGGGGATGCTTTTCTCCAATCAACTTTAGTATTATATAAAACTTTGGTCTTTTAAAAATATTTTTTTAAACACTGAGAATTTAGTGAGGGTTGGCTACCTCTTTCGGTGGGGAGGTTTAAGCCATACTGTTTGTTAGCCTGGTTTTCAGTAGCTGTTTAGCCATTTTATTTTCATTACACCATTTTGAAGGCACACAGTATCTTGACACGTACAAGGAATAGAACCAAGCATATTAGCCAGATTTTGTTCCGTATTTTGGACCTTAAATGAGATGACTTCCTAGCCTAGAATATTAACGTATGTAGGAGTTTGTTACTATTTTTAATAGTAATGATGCCCTATGGAAATTGATACTAAGATTGAGTTCTTTTGTGAGAAGCACCTTTATTTAAAAGATTGAACTCTGTTCACAGGTTTCTGCACAGCTTAACTTTGTTAGATGGTCAATGTGGCTTGAATTATACATTATAATACCAGATATTGAGACTTGCAGATTTCAAGAAAGCAGAGGGTTCAGATTGTTTTCTACCCTCTCAATACACACAAAATGATGTTTGAAACAGTTTGGTGCCTTAACCCAAAGAAACAAGTGTGTGTACAAAGCACTTTCCGTTTTGTTTGACTTTAATAAGGATATCGATGCCCAATTTTATGACAATAAGGTTTCTTTAGAGGCTTTAGTTTCCTCAACCTGCCTAATTAGCCACTTTCATAAGCCATGATGTCATCATATCAAGTGGAGAGTGGGGAGATGGAAGGGGATGGGAGGGTGAAGCAGAACTTCCAGTTCACAAAAGATTGGTTCACTATGTGCCAAGAAACATCTCTTAAAACATTTGTGGGCTTCAAGTGTTTGAATCTGCCAACCTCTTAAACTAATTTTGTCCTAAGAGTTTATATTTTTGAGTTTGGCATTTTGGTTGCCCTGTAGTGTGTGGGCAGAATGGACAAATTATTTCTTCTCTCACTTGTGTTCATAGAACTATTTCATAAGCCCACTCTGTCTTGCATATCATTTAGCACCATTAGTGATTTTTAGAAACTACTTATAATTTTATTTTTGTTTTCTCATAGGGACTTAAGTCACAACAGATTATCTTCCATCAAGGCAAGTTCCATGAGCCATCTTCAGAGTCTTCGAGAAGTGTGAGTCTTACTTACTTGCTACTTAAAGTTTGCATAAAATACTTAACTCCTCACACTATTTAACTGTAAAGAACATCTGGATTATAACAAGTTCTTTAAAACTTTTAACTTGGGAGATATCTTTAAATAATTTATAAAGTTTTCACCTCTATGAAATACTGATTACCTAATCAACTTTTTTTTTTCTTTTTTGGCATTTATAGGAAACTGAATAACAATGAATTGGAGACCATTCCAAATCTGGGACCAGTCTCAGCAAATGTTACACTTCTCTCCTTGTAAGTGAATATTAGCAAAATTCTGCATGTGTGTTTGCAGGAACTATGGGTAGTAGTTCCGTAGGGACAAGCATAAAGATCTTACAAGCAAAATTTGAATACTTTCTTCAAGGTATAATAAAGATGGGCTTTTAAAATTGGTTAACTTCTTTTCTAGCCTCTAACTCTGTCACTCCAAAATTTCAAATATCCTTTTACAAACATACTTTACACTTTGCTATTGTTGCTGAACTGGTCTCCAAGACTGAAAGAAGCCACCTTCATCCCATAGAGAAGTGTACTTTGATCGACATTACCTAGATTAGGACTTTAAGTCAGGTATTGCTCAGTGGTTGGCATGGGATCTGTGGATTACATATTACATAGTTCCTGGTGGAGAATGATTAGAGTTGTTTTGTGAGCAGAAATGGGAGTTGGTAACAAGCCATTGGAGTATCCTCTTTTAAGTGTGGTGCCTGCAGTGGAAATCAGGGTTCAGAAACATCAACTCAAAATATCAATTTATATAGTTAAAATTAAATATGTGATTGAGGTCAGAAATAATCATTGCAGGTTATTTTTCAAATAAGAGTTTTCAAATACAATTAAAATTGTGCTAAATGTTCTATATTTTTAAGGCAGATAACATGTTTGTATTCATGTACTGAGATAGATTTTGGAATAATTTCGACTTTCAGCATTTAAAGATACATTTAGAATGCCAGTGGTTTAATTTCTAAAATTAAGTAATTTGCCATCTTTATCTTGAATAATTAACAAATATATTTAAGCCACTGAAGTTAAAAATATTTTCCAGCTTTAAACAACTTAAGAAAAAAACCATCATTGTTAGTTTCTTCTGGGAAAGGTGTTGGGAGGGTTGAAATTATACAGTAAATTTCAGGAAAGCTGTTCAATTAATTAAAGTGATCACTACCCAATTGCTTACATCTGGTGATTTACAGAGGTTTGTTTTTACTAAGGGCCCAGGTCAGCTAAGTCACGGGTGCAGCCGCTGTGTCTGCTTTCCTTTGTTTGAATAAGAACTAAGTGACATTTGATACTGACGCGGTTTTTCCAAAGATCAGAAACAAAAAGGAATGAAAGAAAAAGCAGTTGGTATTTGACAGATAAACACTGAATTTAAAAAATATTTTTATGCTAGCATTAGGACCTGTTTTGTCTTTCACAATTGCTTAAAATTTTGAAGTCTAAATGGAGTCCTGGTTTGGTATCTTAAACATCTTTAGCTATTCTTGTTTGACCAATGGGACTTTTTAAAATCCCACTTTGCCCTTGCTGTCCTTGCTCTGTGTATTGGCAGATTCTGTCAGCATGTTCAAGAGAGCCTAGTGGGTCCTGGTGTTTTTCATGGCTGAGAGGGTTGGCAGTACAGTTTCAGAATATGAGTGGGGTGGAAAAAGAAGTCTATTATTTGGCATGGTATAGAGTTGAAAGCATAAGAACTTGCAAGGAAGTTAGAAAATTCTATTAGAAATAAATAATGTAGTGACTGTGTACTTTAAAGCTATAGTTTATAATTAGAAAGCTAGGATGACATCTGGAAAGTTAGAAACCTTCAAAATTTGAACTCTTACCCATAGTTTTTGTTTGTGTTTCACTTTAGAGAGTGCTGGATATCAAATCAGCCTGAATCATCTCACTTTCCTTCTCCTTAATTTGTTGCAGTCAGTACATCTGACCAGTGATTGTTTTGTTCATCTTGTATAATAACAGATCTGATTTATTACTTAGATTACATAGACCCTGCCAAGAGTAATTTATGTGATGGGCCTGCTTATTCTATATGAAGAGTGGGAAATTGTATTCATACCTATGACATATCTTGAAAAATTTACCTCTCTAGTTGTTTTCTTCTACAAATGTTTTGTTTTCTCCTGCAGCCTCTTTTGGATATTGCGGTACAAAATCATTGTTCCTAAAGCACTGTTAATTTCTATGTTGTGTAGGGTGAAGCATTTTCTTTTATGTAGAAGCATTTGAAAATAATTAGAGCTAAAAATCGGTTCTTAAATACATTTCTAAGATTTCAGAAAAAAATGTGTTAAACCACGTAACATCGCTCAGGTGAGAAACTTGCTGTCGCACCACAATCAAATCCCATATCTTTCAATGCAGTTCTCAGGACTGTTTGACTTTTATATTATTAAGCTTTTGTTTTTTTCTTTTTTACATTTTATGGAGGAAAACATTTCTCTGGGTTATTTGCAGATGTTAATTTGAAAACTTGTGTTAAAGAAAAGGAAACATTAGTTGGAGTCTTAACCATAGATTTACTATTGGTGCTCCCTACTGTTACTGCTCGGTGCCATGGAGACCTCTCAGCTGGAGGGGCTGGATGCAGAGAAGACTGTACCTGGTGAGCCCTTTGTCTTCTCGTAGATATAGGAGTCAGAAACTAATAATGAGTCAAATGGCACCCCCTGTGCAGAGATGAAATCAGTTAGGGACCAGTTCTGATGATGTCAGGGAAACCTGGTAAAATGCCAGGGAATTGGGATGATGGATGGATGCTCATTGACTGTCCCCATTAAGAAAGCTTTTTAGGGATCACACAGAACTAGCTCAGAAGTCAACCAACATGCTAGGGGCAAGGCATGGTTTGGGTGTATGTGTGTTTTTATTTTTCACTCACAATTTCCTAGCTGCGGCAGGTGGTATGTGGCAGGGAACCCGCAGCCTTAGGGCCACATGTGGCCTTCTGGATCCTTGAGTGCGGCCTTTTGACTGAATCCAAATTTTACAGAACACATCCTTTTAATAAAGGGATTTGGGCCGGGCGCGGTGGCTCACGCCTGTAATCCTAGCACTCTGGGAGGCCAAGGTGGGCGGATTGTTTGAGCTCAGGAGTTCGAAACCAGCCTGAGCAAGAGCGAGACCCCGTCTCTACTAAAAATAGAAAGAAATTAATCGGACAACTAAAAAAATATATAGAAAAAATTAGCCGGGCATGGTGGCGCATGCCTGTAGTCCCAGCTACTCAGGAGGCTGAGGCAGGAGGATTGCTTGAGCCCAGGAGTTTGAGGTTGCTGTGAGCTAGGCTGACACCACAGCACTCTAGCCTGGGCAACACAGTGAGATTCTGTCTCAAAAAAAAGGATTTGTTCTGTGAAGTTTCAATTTGGTCGAAGGGCTGCCCTTGGGGATCTGGAAGGCCACCTGTGGCCTTGAGGCATCAGGTTCCCCACCCCTCACAGTGCTAGTTCTGGCATCGTGTAGTGTCGTGGGCTCTGCTTAAGTATTGGACCTTTTTGAAACCTGTGACCTGGGTTAGGGAAGGTTGAGTTATGCGACATTATTGTTGGACAAAGGAGGCTTGTTGGTTGTTAGGTAGAGCTAGTTGTGTCTCAGTCTCAATGCTTGTAGTTTACATGGTGTTCCCCAGCGCACAGGTACTCGCCTGGTGTCCTAGGATTGAAAAGTCTCTGTCAGCGGCTGCCACAGGGGCACCTTAGAGTACTTACTAGGAATGTAGATTCCCTGACCCCATCCCTAGAGATTCTAAACTAGTGGGTTTGGGTGGGACCCAGGAGTATCCATTTTAACACATCCATCTACCCCGATGATTCTAATCAGATACTGCATAAATCCTTCTGGAATTACTGATAGGTTCAGTTGTCACAATCAAATAAGCCTTTTCTTTTTATTTCTTATCTCAAAGTTAGAGCCTTTCTCCCAAGTCCATCATTTTCTTTATAGTCTGTCATTTTCCAGAGGTCACATGTCATCATGCCAGAGATGTTGTTATAAATATTGATTACCTGTGCTGCTAGGGCCTCAAAACATGGGCTCTACCAGTGGAAAGCCATTGAAGAGGTTTAAAGCAGAGCGAGATGCTCAGATCTGCTGTATGAAAATGTCCCTCTGTCTTTAGGGTGGAGATGCCTGGAGGTGACAGGCAGGTGGGTTAGACGGGGCAGTTAATTAGACCATGCCGTAGTCCAGGAGCCATGGAAACCTTGTTCTACAAGGCTGCTCCAGTTATGTCAGTAGAACAGTGTCTAAAAGCAAAACTCAAGTCACATGGCCTGGGATTAATTGCTGGTTCTGCCCTCTGCCAGATTTGTGACTTAGGCAAGTTACTGTTTTTCTGTCTATTTCTTCAGCTATGAAATGAGAATAATAGTACCTGTCTCACAGGGTTGTTGTGAGGATTTGGAGAGAAAATACAGGTAATGTAATCTGTGATGATGATTCATTCAACTAAAATTTCTTGAATACCTACTGTGTGCGAGGCTCTATTTTAAGTGCTGCGAACACCGCAGTGACAAAGCAGACAAAGGCCCTCTTCCATTCTAGTGAGGAGAGAGAAAAATATTATAAGTAAACAACCTTTCAAAGGAAAGATACCATCCATTCATGATAAATTCCCTGAAGGAAGAGAAAGGAGGACAAAGGGACCAGAGAGTTCTGGCAGGTGTTCTTTAATGTGGTCAAGGAAGGCAAATATTTACTAGATACTACTATGTGCCCAGTACTGTTGTATGGTCAGGGTTTAGCAATGAACAAAACAGACAAAAACCCCTGCCCTCATCGAGCTGACCCTCTCATGGAAGGAGAAAGACAAAAAAATAAGAGAGATAGTCACAAGGGGATAAGGTGCAGGGGAGAAAAATAAAGCAGGGAAGAGGTGTAGGGAGGGCATGGCCTAAGAGGGGTCTTACGGTTTTCAGTGGGGGTGCAGGGAGGGGTCCCTAGGAGGGCGATGCCTGATTCAGGGCCTGCAGGGGAGGGAGGGAGGAGTCATGTGTGTCTGGGGCTGGGGTCGTCTCCACTAGGCCTCCCCTGCCCACGCCTTGGTGCCTTATGTATCCTCCACCTGTTACACAGTAATGAAGTGATTTTGTCTTGTGTTTTTCTCCTCCACCATGTTTTAAGGCCTCTGTATCTGACTCTTCTTTCCCCTAGCACTTACTGCAGGTATGTGACATAGAGTTAGTACTTAATTAATATATGAATCAAGGAATACTTAGGAAACAGCCATGTGCACTTAGCATAATTCATACAGGTCTGCTCCTGTACACTTAGTCTAAACCAATTGCTAAAGATTTACAGTGGAGACAGCATACCTATGTTTTCCTTAACCCGTGTTCAATTATGCACACTTGGTAAAATAACAATAAATATGACAACAGCAGTAATAATAATTAAAAGGAATAAAAGAACAAGAGAAGTAATTTAAGTAACACTCTAACCGGTGAGTACCTGCCCTGGAGTACCTGTGAGGTGGGAAATTGAAGCCCCATTTCTTCTTTGCCTTTCTAAGTTTGAATGTTTCAGCTCACTGATGGCGACTTTGGTGTTCAGAGACACAAATTGTTCACAGACCCTGTGCCCTTCACACTTGCAAACTACTTCATCAGGTGTGAACTAAAAATTCAAAAAAACAAAACAACAAAATACTAAATACAGTGACCACACACACACACAATTGATCTGTTTACACACTGAAGAGAAACTGTCCATATTGGATTCATTGAGAGAGAGGAAGAATGTTTGTATAAAGTACTTTGGTGGTGTTGTAAGGGGTCTTCAAGGGTATATTGATGATAGATGGTTTCCCCCATCTGCTTCCTTGGAACCTAATGTTGGGAGCTGTGGTTCCATCGCATCATGTGTCCTCCTGGGTTGGAGATGCTTTGGGGTTACAGGAAAATGTGAGAGTCATGCTTCTCCCTCAGGGGTCTGATGCCATTGGAAACTACAGAGAACAATTCTGGGTGGTGGTAAGAGGTATTGGCAATTCGTGTGGCATGAACTATAGTTGTTGTAGAATTCCAAGAAGGATGGTGATTTTTCTTTTATCCAGTTTTGAAACTCCCACAAGTGCAACATGTGTAGTTTCTGATGGTATTTGTCACACATCTCATTTCAGGGTAGGACTCATGTCTTACTGAGCTCTCAATCCCTCCAGCAGCCTGGGATAGTCCCAGTCACAAAGAAGATGCTCATTAAGAATGTGAGTGGATGAGAAGAGATCCTGGGCCCTGGTGCAATAGGAGAGAGACCTAGGCTGGGAATTAGGCACTCAGGTTTTTGTCTTGTCTCACACTAATGACCTGTCTGACCTTAGGCAGACTTAATTAACTCTTCTTTGTTTATCTGTAAAAAGTCTAAGACGTCTGCCCATCTCTCTCCTGTGGTTCCGGTAAAGGATCAAATGACATGATCTACATGAAAGGGCTCTGAAAAGGGTGAGCAGTAGCAGCTGCTGCTGTTGCATTTGCGGTGGGCTTGGCAGAGGAGCAGAGACTTGAGGCAGTGGGCCAAGGTGGATTCTTGAGTGGGAGGGTCACAGGAGGAAGGTAGGATTTAGAAGCATTATCCTGGCAGCAATAGATTGGGGAGAGAGAAAGTACTTTGTATTTAAGGTGAATTTTCAGGAAAACTTTTATTCTCTTCAAATGGTTCCCAAAAAATTGGTGAGCACAAAATTGTAATTAATAACTGAACAACATTTTTAGCTCAAGGACTTGTAAGGTGAATTTTGAGCTGTCCAAAGTGCCCATCAACAATGCCTACTATGTGCTAAGTGCTAGGGAGCAAAGCAAAATAGGGCTTGGCCTCTGCTCTCTGGGGACTCTGAACAAGAAGGAAGACAGGCAGTGAAGACATAGTGTACATGGGTGCTGCCCAGGATGGTGGAGTGTGCCTGGGCCTGTGCCAGCACACGGGCTTCAGGACGTGTGGAGCGTGAGGGCAAGTGAGGTGGAGAAGGAAGGAGGGAAACTTGGGTGAATTGGTGGGGTCAATTCAGGAAGCTGCTTCCATGCTTAGGTGGTTTGCAGGTTTGGGGGAGCCATTGAAGACTTCTTTTTTAAGGAGGGGAATGAAATGACTACATTTCAAGGAAACACAGAATCTACTGTTCTCCCTATTTCTAAATAATAAACAATATTGATTTTCAACATTGAGTGCCATAAAGACAAATAAATAATGTGGCTTTGGTAATTAACAGTTATAACTTATCAAATACCTGTTATCCATGGATTCCTGGAGCTGTTCTGTGCCCTGAGCTCTGCTGTGGGTGAGGGCCACATCTCTTTTTACACAAAGGGGAATTGGCCATGGGGTGGGAGTTGCAGGAGCATTGACTTCCGGATGACGAATAGGGTAGAGTTGAACTAGTGGTCACTAATCAGATCTGCAGTGTTCTGTTATTTATATACTGAACCCAGCACCATATTAGGTGGGAATTTCATTCCTAAGAGTATATTTAAATAATTCATCAAATTCAACTTTAACTTTAAAAACAATATTGATATTTTAATAGGCTCACAGCTCGGAGGTAAAGTTGCATATAGGGAAGGCCAGCATTATATACACTTTCAAGTGATAATGTATCTGAGTAACTTTGTAGCTATGCAGTAAATCTCATATAGTTGTTAACTTTTTTTTTTTTAAAACCAAAACCTTTAAAAGTCAATATTTGAAAAGAGGTCATCAGTTTGTAATATTAATTAAGGAACTCAAGGAGCAGCTTTGGCCAAAATTAGAACATAAGTTTCTGGGGGAATTGGGGAGTTTCATTTTGATTAAGTGGACACAAACCATATCCCATCCTTATTTGCATTTGGGTGTAGAGAAACCCGTGAAACTTGACCACTTTTGCTGCAAAATTCATTCTAAAACGTATGCTGTCCTGATATGGATAAATGGGCTAATGTCTTCTTTTCACATATAAAGGATATTGTATTTTAGAGTGTGTCTTAGTCCATTTTCTGTGGCTTATAACAAATGCCTGAATTTTAGAATACCTGCAACTTGGTTATTTATAAAGAAAAATTTATTTCTTACAGTTACGGAGACCGAGAAGTCCAAGGTCAAGGGCCCGCATCTGATGAGAGCTTTCTTTCTGGTAGGGACTCTGCAGCAGAGTCCTGGGGTGGAGCAGGGCATCACATGGGGAGGGGACTGAGCATGTTAGCTCAGGTCTCTCTTCCTCTTCTTATCAAGCCACTGGTCCCACTCGCATGATAACCCATTAATCCATGAATGGATTAATCCATTCATGCGGGTGCAGCCCTCATGACCTGTACACATTGGGGA
The DNA here is from genome assembly GCF_000956105.1 of Propithecus coquereli. Classification (NCBI taxonomy): domain Eukaryota; kingdom Metazoa; phylum Chordata; class Mammalia; order Primates; family Indriidae; genus Propithecus; species Propithecus coquereli. The sequence continues at coordinate 531,390 of NW_012153285.1, read as the reverse complement.
TTAAATTTCAACATGAGGTTTGGAGAGGACAGATATTCAAACCCTAGCAGAAGGCCACAACCTTCACCAGTACACAAAAGCCAGATCTTGTGTTTAATGGAAATAAGCTCATGAATCTCAAGTCTTACCAAATAAACACATACATATCTTAATATGATAAGTTGTATTCTTTTATAAGATTTTGAAATGTTTATATATGACTTGCACATAAAAGAGAGTTTACTGTACACAGAGCTGTGTTTGTGACAAACATTCTGTAAGCTTATCTTCACATTTAAGCATAAACCGGTCCCCAGAATACAGCTTGCTAGGTTTTTAAATTCTCAATTTAGAATGACTGCATTCGAAATATAAATTTGCCATTGTTACATGATTCTTTAAACTCTTCAGTGGTTCCCCATTGCTCTTAGGTCAAGAGCAAAATCCTTCTCAGGAAGGATTGACCTGTGTCCTCTTTGCCCATAGTGCAGTCTCTGGAACCATTGCTCAATTCTGGGAATGTGCCAAGTTGTTCCTGCCCCAGGTTCCTTGGCATATGCTTTTCCCCCTGCCTGGAATACTCGTCCTCCCCTAAGCTGTTTCTGAATCAGACTTGGTTTTCCCCTTATGCATCTGTGTATCTCCTGTGTTATAAGATCTACTTTATTATTGTATAAGTACTCACATTTTTCAGTTGTATATTTGTTATTCTTTAATGTCTGTTCCCTCCTCCAAAATGTAATTTCACAAGAGCTGAGCTGGTGTCTGTTTTTGTCCCCATTGTAACCCTGGCATGCAGCACGGTGCCTGGCACATGGTAGGTACTCACTCAGTACTTGTTGAGTGAATGAATGGATGGCTTGGTCCAAATTAATATACATACAGGTGTCCCAAAAGTCTCTGTACAAAGGAAGAATTTTGTAATGAATGTTTTGTAACTAAAGGTACATTTAGCTACAATTTCCCATTTTCCCTACGTATGATGACTTTTGGGACACCACATATATAGAGAGAGAGTGTTAACTTTTCTGTGCCTGCCTCTCCACATACACGTAAAATTGTTTGCCTTTTAAAGCTTGGTTTTTCCAAGGTGACAACAATTTTAGATTTGACAAGAGTGACTCAGTTTCATTAGGCAACTTTTTTCCAACGGTGTTTCTTAAAGCCAGTAAAAGACCCCTCAACTCCCTTGACTTGACCTTCCAGCATAGCTGGCCACAAAAACTCCTGCAGTACCAATATTTACCCTGAACCTACACCATTTTCTCATTCCCTCTCTCACATTCATTCTAGCCATTTCAGTTGCTGCTTTGAAGTATCAGGTACAACGTCTACCAGGAGACTCCTTGATGCCGAATGAGACTTGTTCTGCCAAGACAGACAAAACAATAAAGTTACAGCCGGTTGCTTTTCATGATTGGATGGCAAGATTCAACATGTGTCTCTGTCTTAGCCTAGTTGCTTTTCCTCCTCCTCTTCCTTATTTTGGTTTCTCTGTTGTGTTCCATAGGCCAGAGGTTCAGGGCTTTAGTTTGATAGAGAGACCAAAACAATGAAACTGAGCTCTAACCAGTACCACCTCTTCTTTCTTTGGCTGAAAATTGCTTAAGTATTAAATTTAAAACATGAAAGGAAAGGCAGTTATAAATATAAACACCTCCTTTCAAGCACTTAAAACCACCTGCCTGGCTGTCTCCCTTCCTCTCCAAATAGCTTTATCCAGTAGATAGAGCAGTCTCTAGAGCAAGGTTGAAGGCAAAGTGAAATATTAAGGTAATATTTATGTTGCAAGTACCATACAGCATAGGATAAACATTATATACGTTCTTCGACTGTCAATTTTACTATGCATGAGCAATGGTAACCACTTTTATAACAAAACCTATTATGGAATAGAATAAAAATGAGCATAATTTTTTTTAGAAAAAATCAGGTGCTTTGAATTTAGCCACTTACTGCCGTGTGATCCCACACAAGGTAATTGGCCTTGGATAGAGAGCAATACTCTTCAGAAATGAATGGATGTTTACAGACTCAGGGAAGTAGTCAATTGTTTAAATCTCTTTTTCTCTAATACTCCTCCAGTCTTTTTCTTTCCTCAGCACAATCCCCATGTATCAAAGAAAAGGTGAAAGGAATTAGAAATAGTTTGCTACATTATGTAACTGGTTGTGACCCATATTGTTTGTTTGTTTTGAGTGTTGATGCACAATCCTGGTAACTCAGAAGAGATATTTTTCTCTGCAGAAAAATCCCTGGAAGGGAGGTTATCTGACCTCCCTCCTCTCAAGCACTTCTAGGGACAAAAGCTTATTCTTGATGAGGAGCCTTTCCATAGTGACTGGTTCTAATTGCCCAGACTTTTTTTTCTTTTTTTTTTTTTTTTTTAACATGTTAAGCTGAGTTCTGCCCTTCTGTAGCTTCTACCTGTTGTTCCAGTTCTGTGTACTGGGGAAGACAACTTTGTTCTATTTTCTGCATAATATTACAAGCCTTAAAATATAAGGTTTTCTTAAAGCCTTTCCTTCTCCTGGCTCATAGTCTCATTCCCGTTTCTTGTGTGACTTGGGGTCTAGAGCAGCGCTGTTGGTAGCACTTTCTGCAGTGGTGGAAATTGTCTGTCTGTACTGTTCACTGTGGAGCCACTAGACACATGACTATTGCGTGCTTGGAATGTGGCTGGTGTGAAAGAAGAATTGAATTTTCAGTTTATTAATGTATTTCAATGACCACTCATAGCCAGTGGTTATTACACTGCACAGTGCATGGCTGTTGGCTGCTACCATCTGGGAAGGCTAACAGGGAAATAAGCTAAGAGGAAGGGGTGTCAGCCTTAAAGTTCTCCCCCTCACACACCTGTCTGGCACGACAGGGTAATATATGGTGCCCAGAACAAGATATTTGAGATGTGGTCTGACTTATGCAGAATGTGGTGAGCCATCTCTCTTGACCAGAATACTAGACATTAATGAAGCATATGATTATATTAACATTTTAAGTACCATGTTGTATTATTGGCTCATATTGAATCTGTGGTCAGCTGAGTTTCCTAAGTTCGTTGCCATTTTCATAAGAATTGCTTTCAAATAGGCCTTGTAAAAATGCTTGACTAAAAATTCAAAACACGGCCTTACCCAGCTCAATTCTTGTCTTGCTTCTAGACCGTCATTTTAGTACTTTGAGAGGTTTTGGATCATGATTCATCTAATAGATTAGTGATACTTCATTAGTCCTGTGGCATTTGCACTCGAGTATTCACGTCTCTGTCTTGTTCACAGCACAGGGCCACAGGCAGGCCTAGTAGCAGCCACTAGCAGCTTCCCTAAAGGCTGATGCCAGTCTGCGAAAAAAGATAAGGGTTGTGGATTCACCTGCCTACGTGATCATTATCACTACGTTTTCTGTGTCTTATTCGCAAGGGCAAGTTAAATACTTGGGTGAAATCAGGATATTCTGTGTCCGTGATGTTCCTAGTGAATTGGTCTGTGAACCGTATAAAAAATTGCAATGAGATTAATTTAGCCTGATGTTGATACAGAATTAATCCTCTCTCTGATAACTATTAATTTGGGTTTGAGGTTAACAATGATGCACTGTTTTCTGATTTTTGTACTATCATCTTGAGTGCAAATTCTTTATATGAGGTAAATTTTTGTTAAAATCGTATATACAAATCTAACTTGAATGATTTTTTCAGTATAAAAATCACAGTGACTTTTTTTGAAGGAAGGTTTTATTTTGGTTTTTGAAGAAAAACTGGTTTTATTCTTAGATTGAATTTCTATTGAAGACTTCCTGTTAAGCGTGATGAATTGAGTGCGTTCGTTTCAATCTGCTCCTTTCTAAAATCCCCTTAAAAATGAAAGTAATTACAAAAGTGCATACCAACAGGAACAAAGGGAAAATAAAGAACATAAAGACAGGATACAGTCCAAATGAAAGATGCCATAAAAATGTAGTAAGCAAATGGATAAGTTATAAGTGACTTAAAAGAGAGAGAAAATGGAGTTAATCCTGAAAACAAAGCAAGCTGTGTGTGTGTTGCAGAACCTCAGAATGGTTCAGGAATTCAAAACCTATAAAGGTGGGAGTGCAGAGTAGGACTGAAAATGACATTAGTTAAAAGAAGTAATCAGGCCTCTAGGTTTCTCCTCCAAAGCTCAAAGCCCAGTGACCACCCTCCCCCTACGCAGAGGACTGGAAGTTTATTTTCAGGAGATCTTAAACGGAAAGTCTCCGGGATTCAAGACATGGCCTGAGTCGTGCAGGGGGAGAGGATTGAAGGCATCATCTTCTGAAATGAGGGAAGTCTGAATGCTGACACCCCTTCCTCTTAGCTTATTTCCCTGTTAGCCTTCCCAGATGGTAGCAGCCAACAGCCATGCTTATACTTACCACACTGGAGATTGGAGGATTTGAGAACTGAGACCCACAGAAATACCCCTCCCTGAAATAGGTTCCTCACAGCCACCTGCACTGGGACTCACCATTCAACAAGCCTGTACCACACACAGCCCTGAGTGCGCTGTAAGTGCTCCTTTTTACTAAATATGAATGACTAGCCAATGACCAGGCTTTTGGAGACGTTTCTAACAAAGAGGGTCTGAAACAAAATGAAAAAAGAGAGTCAGAGACTGTGGAAGGAGAAGGGAACTTCAGAATAAATCTGATATCTTTGGAGAGAGAAGAGAAGATATTATGTTCATAAAACCAGAAGAACGTGGTAAAAAAAAGTAATAAAAAAGAATATTCAGAAATGAAGTTCCAAAAGTAATAGAAGTGTTTGGAGGAAGTTGAAGAACTCTCTCAGAAACAAGAATCCAAGGTAAAAGGGATGAAAACTGGAGAGGAAAAAATGAGAAAAGAGGAAAATCAACTAGGAAGTCTAACATTTATCTAATTGGAATTCCACAAAGAGACATCTATGGAAATGGAAGGGGGGAAGTTATCAAAGACACAGAAGAATTTCCCAGAACTGAGGAGTACAAGTTTCTAGATTGGAAGGGCCGACTAAGCATCATCACAATGAAAAAAGAAGACCTTTAGTAAGGTATATGACTGTGCAATGTCACAAAACCAGGGAGAAAGAGAGGCTCTGAGAGGAGGGGAAAAACCCCACAAAGCAGGTTGCCTGTGAGCACTGACAGTGGGTTTCCCATGCTCCTAGCAGCATCAGCACCACCTGAGAACTGGTAGAAAGGCAGGTTCTCAGGTCCCACCCCAGACGCGCTGAAATAGAAGCCCTGCAGGTGTGGGGCTCAACATTCTGTGCTTCAGGATGCCCCCACCCCCCAATTCTGATGTCTGCTCAAGTTTGAGAAACACTGGGGTAGAGAGAGCGGCCTCTGGCTCCTCAGACGTAGATCCGTGAGCACTCTGATAGCCTAAATCATTGTCTTCAAATCCTATTAATAATCTGTACTTCTGTTAATCCTATTAATAATCTAAACTCTATACACACCCAAACTGTCCATCCTATAAAGACATTTCCAAACATAAGGAGGTTATACATGGTTTCTTGGAAAGCTAATGGAAGATACGCCCCAGGGAAATGAGGAAGGTAAGCCTAGCGAAAGGAAGACTGCACATCCAAGGCAGCGCGACTCCAACACAGGAGAGAGGAGGGAGGGGATGCTAGGTTCTGTAAGAGGCTATGGTTTTTACATAACGCAGTTGTGTGAAGCCTCTGTAGCAAATCTGGTCATTTGCAGTGTTTGTCATCCACATCTAGAATCACAGCTTATTAGAGCTGGAAAAGATCATTTCATTCCATTTCCCTCCATTTTCCTTGAGAAAATCGAGGTTCCTTCACATACTATAGTAGATCAAGACACAGAACCAGGAATGGAATCAAAATCTCCTCTCTGCAGAACTGTAGTTTAAATTATTGTATCAAAGAGTTCTTTTAGGAGGTTGATTAAGGCAGGATATCAGTTTTATGTTTATGTTTTCTGGCTGGCAGCCATAGTGGGCATACTGTTTTCAGATGTACAAAGGCATCTTGAACAACAGCTTAGATAAATCCTATGGGCCAATCTAAAGGATTGTTCACTTCAGAGTCTTGAACTTACTCATTTAATCCTGAGTTCTGGGGAACCAAAGATGAATGAGAAGCTCTCTACACTCACAAGTAAATCACAAGCTAGTGGGAGACTCAAACGCACAGCTTAACCAGAGCAGGGGCCTGCCATGTGAAGATGACTATGGAAGGCCTCTGCCTTGAAAAGGAGATGGAGAATTTTTTTTTTTTTTTTTTTGAGACAGAGTCTCACTGTGTTGCCTGGGCTAGAGTGCTGTGGCATCAGCCTAGCTCACAGCAACCTTGAACTCCTGGGCTCAAGCGATCCTCCTGCCTCAGCCTCCCGAGTAGCTGGGACTACAGGCATGCGCCACCGTGCCCGGCTAATTTTTTTTCTATATATTTTTAGTTGTCCAATTAATTTCTTTCTATTTTTAGTAGAGACGGGGTCTCGCTCTTGCTCAGGCTGGTTTTGAACTCCTGAGCTCAAACAATCCACCCGCCTCGGCCTCCCAGAGAGCTAGGATTACAGGCGTGAGCCACTGCACCCGGCCGAGATGGAGAATTTTTTAAAATTTTACTAAATCCAAGTAGAGTCCATTTTTATTGTATTTAAATTATTTCAGATTAAAATTTTTCAGTAAGTATCTTCATCATCTTGTTGTCTTCAAGGATTTGCTTTTAAATTTCTGTTTACATAAAGGACTAGATTGAATTTACACTTGGGGATCAAAGAAGGGTTTTTATGTGGTGGTGTGGTGGGAATGGGTTTTTGACCCATATATTTCTTTTCCTTTCTTTCCTTTTTTTTTTTTGAGACGTGGTCTCACAGTGTTGCCCAGGCTAGACTAGAGCTAGAGCTCCCGGGCTCAAGTGATCCTCCCGCCTCAGCCTCCGGAGTAGCTGGGACCACAGGTGCTCACCGCTGCGCCCAGCTCGTGTTTCTTTTTCTGTTTTCAACATGTGTTATGACTGGCACATGAATAGGGACCTGATTATTGTAGGACCTCTGTATTAAAATATCATGGCCATCTTATCATGTTTATGATCCAAAAGATAATTGTTTTATGTCAACCTGGCTTTTAGCTGAAAGAACTGACTCTGCCCCTCACACTGTGGCTCATTTGCTCATTAGCATCATTAATTCTTAATCAAGAATCTCTCTTCTTGCAGAAGTTTCCTCAGTCGCCTGTATTCTTTGATGCCACAGTACCAGTGGGCCAGTCTGAACATGTGTTCTTTTAATGAAACTTCTTAATTATCTTTTTAGAAAAGAGATGAGCAGAGACAGTTTATTTTTATCTGTATGGAAGAGCTTCCTTGCTTGCCAATCTTTCTGTTAAAAGAAGCCTGATATTATGGGGTGTTACTTAGTCCAGTAAAGGTAGTTTTCAAGGAGACATTTTTTAGAGGGGACAGGGGTTATTGTTGGAAGTAAAAGTAATCTTTAATGTGTTTGCAAAATGTAGTGTTTTCTTTAACAACTTGTAATTCCTTTATAAATCGTGCTAGACTGGTTGTTTGCAAGTTATATATAGAAATCAGTATTTCCTTGGGGCCAGGCTGACTGTACCAGTCAATACATTTAATATGCTTGCTCGATGGCTGTTTGTATGGTATGACCACAGATTCAGCAATTTATTAGTTGCAGTAACAGAATTGGGCTTAAGGGATGTGTTAGAGAGATGAGTTCTAAGAAAAGATGGCGTTGCAAACATATAAAAAATGGTTTCACATTAAATTTCCACACATCCTCTCTAAAAGGAAAATGCAGCATTCAGATACCTTCTCTAAATCGCCCAGATTGCCAGTCCTTACACATCACAGCTGCAAAGCCTTAAGCTGCCTGTTATCTTATGCAGTAGGTAGGAGACAGCTGAAACTATTGACATATTTCTTATTCATGGAGACGCTACCCTTTGATTGGTTGAGGAATTCCAGTGTGAAAAAACCTGATATTCTGGTTCCCCACTAACAAAGAATATTCTGCTCTGTGGTTTTCCTTTCTGATTCTGGAAATAAACTAACACCATTTATATCCACTTAAGAGTGCATGAAGGTTCTTTTGAGACACTTATGATTTCTGGAGATCACAGAGTCAAAGTAGAACCCATCAGTGTCAAACCAAGTGGTCATATCACTAACCTAAGTTATATTTTACTGTATTAATTTAGTCCAGGTTTACATTCAGGGCAGTTCCGAGTATCAGAACAAACTAGCACAGTTTGTATATGTGAGATTACACACTTACCCATTGTCTTAGTGATTACAGACACATTAAAATGCCAGGTTTGGACTGTTGTGGTCAGTAGCATCTCACACCTGAGCATGAGGGGACCCTAGTCTGCACCCATGCCTTAGAAGGCCTCCCAAATCAGAAACACAGGGTGCAGTGGTAACAGTAAGTGGGAGCTGCAGTAGAGCTGACCTGGGCCCCTGTGGCCAGAGGCTGCAGTGCCGTATGGATGTCAAGGGAGGAGAAAAGCACAGCTTGTGCTCTGGAAACTGGAGGAAGAGTGGGGCTTCACCCCCAAAGTGGGCGTTGAGGCAGACCATCATCATTGTGCCTTCCTCTGTCCTCTGCATAGAGTTAGGAGCCTCTGAAATGGTGCTCTTGCACCTGGTCTTGCCTGCCCCCACCTTTCTTTCCACCCACTGCTGCAAAGGCAGCCATTCGAAAATGCACGCGTGATACTGTCAGCCCACCACTCGTCCTCTGGCCCCCTCCCCACACTTGATCTTGCGATAAAGACCAAATGCCTGGTGTGGTTTGACTGCTCCCTTTGACTGCTCTCTTTTCTGCCCGCCTCACTCTTGAGCTTCCTCTTTCTCCGTTCTCCACGCATACACTCTGAACTCCAGCCATCAAGCCATTCTTTCATTTCCTCTAAGGGAAGAGCCTTGCTTTGCTCTCGCTTGCCTGAGACCTGATGCACGTCTTTGCTTCTGCTTGGAACGGCAGGGCCCTCGCTCTCCTGAGCCAAGTCCTCATCCCTGAGGTCTCAGTGCAGCTGCTCCTCGTACACTTCTCCCACCGCTCTCTGGGAGTCTATGCATTCCGCTTCCACTGCCCGTTCTTCCTTCCTTGTCACAGCACTTTCCACTGTTGACCTCTCCCCGTGGCCTGCTCTTTCCCCATTAGACTTTAAGCTCTGTGAGGTCAAGGAGTGCATCCATTCTAGTTCATAGTTACATCTCCAGCACGCTCAGAGTAAATATCACCAGTCGAAAATGGTAAGCCATGTTTGCCCCTGTGCATTTTAAAAGTTTTTGGCAAAGTTGGCTGGAAAGTGAAATTGGCAACAACATGAAGCCATTATTGTTGGACCCAAAAAGCCAAAGCTGAAATACCTGGGACTCCTGTTTTTCCTGTGGCTTCTTGTTTTTCCTGTGGCTTCTTGGAAGCCTGAGGGAACCGTCTGCGTTCCTGACCAACCAAGTCCCCAGGTTTGTGTGTCCACAAGTGACTAATTATATTTCACCTCAGCAGTGATTTGACCGTGGAACTTCCTGTACAATCAACAAACATAGCAGACCAAAATGTTCCTTGTCTCTAAGATAGATTTGCATGAGGCTGAAACACCTTCCAATACTGACAGTACCATATTGTGATTTTTGAACAATGGCGAGATGACATTTACACAGTAACTAAATAATGGGAAAAGCTATTCACAGTTTTGTTTTTATTCAAGCATTGCACATTTCCCGTCAAAAATATTAACTGCAGTGCTTTTTAAGGTGTTGATCAATTTTGACATTTATCCATATTTGGAGAAAAAGCTGGAGTTGAATTGAATCTTTGTCTTCTAGAAGTGGATGTTTGTGACCCAATTCATGGAATATGTTTATCTTGAGGGTTGTACGATGATAAAATACGTTTTTTTATCCAATTTTTTAAGGTAGTTGTCTCCTTTTTTAAAACCTTTCTTTCATGATATAAAGGAAGGGGTTTTTCATTTGTTTGTGTTTTTGTTTTAAACTGGTACATATCAGGTGGTTATTTGCCAGTTAGTCCAAGAGCTAATAAGAAAGTGGTGTTTGGATTTAATTCAGTTCCATTAGGACAGATTCAAATTTTTGTGATACAGGGACTATTATTCTGGCAGTTGTGAGGGATTTTTGTGCGAGGGAGCAGAGCTCACAAAGAGGGCACTGTGCATGCCGTGTCTATAACTGAGCACTTTCACACTGCAGTTTAGGAGGTGTGCAGTTCAGGAAATTGCCGGCTTTGGCTGGAGCATGCTTTTACTGCAAGGAAAATTTGATTCGTCATTCAAGTAATTGGCAGTTTTAATACCTTGTTCATAATTACCTTATAAACAAATGAATATATAAACCAAAGATTGTATGGCCTGTTATCTAACTTGTAGCCTTATTTGACCAACGTGACAGACACCTGTGGGCCTCCCTCTCCTTCCCCGCAAAACTAATTTGCTCCATTTATTGCAAAAATCTGTGGCCAAGTGTTTTCTTTCTGTTGTTGTTAAATATAAGTGTAGCTGCGCTTACCACAGACAGCCTGGAGACCAAAGCCAGATGCAGAGTTTGAAGGGAGATAGTGGCGGGGCTGCTGGAGAGAGGGGCGCTTGGGCGCTTCAGGGTTCTTCCACTGTTTGTGGGAGGACATCCTGGTAATGCAAACATTTGGGTTATGTATTTAATAGGAAATTTTTGTCCCCCCAAAGCGTGGTTTTACTGAACCCACACACCCTGACCCTAAGGCCCTGTGGCATGTCTCTTGGACTGAATTTGTCTCCGGGACCTAGAAATTGACTAATTGTCTCACTTGCATTACTCTGTACCTCACAGCTAGATCAAGGAGTTTATACACTGGTGAATCCAGATGTGGGACATGGTCAAAATCAGAGGTCATGGCTGACTTGACTCTAAACAAAAGTCTGTAAGACTTAATGGGAATCTGAGGGGCTTGATATTCATGACTGCTAAATCTTTTCTTTTAAAAAAATCTTAGCATTATCACAAAGTTCTGTTCTTAATGTATACATTGTCTATGCTTGTTACCTTGTATAGGATTATTTTTAAAAATGGGGCTAGATTCTTTTGATGACTTAGATTTTAAAGATCAAAAAAAGACAATTCCCCACAGTCCTTAAAAATAACATGGTGCAGGGTTAATATTTTAAGAAGTTTTGTTAGTTTGTTGTTTAAAAAATGTGTAGTCTGTTTTCTTCACTTATTTTTCTTCTTATGGAGAAAGCAGCACTTGACATTTGCAGGTATTCTGGAAGTTGACCTTCTAACTCTGGTGGATGCTGAACACATGCACACCCCGGGGGAGACCCCTCTCACCTGCGCAGGGGGCAAGCACAGACTGGGAGGGGCGCCGTTCTGGGGCATTCTTAGTGTTGGCAGCGATGATGGTTCAGTGAGCCAGGGTGGATTCCCACATCAATTTCAAACCAGAAATTCAGCATTTTTGCAAGGTAGGAAGTAGCATACCTTTCTGGAGGAGCATGTCCGTGTAAGAATTGCCAAAACATCCTTGATACCCTGTATTCTATGAAATAAGCCTTAAGGGATTGCTTTGGGACCAATCCAGACTTATTCTGTGAGTGAGGTGGCTTGGGAATGCTTGGACTTTTTGTTAGGGGAAAAACCCTGGTTTCTTGATTTTAAAATTATAGTGTTGGTAACAGAGAAATTTTATTATGATTAAATGGCATAATATTTGAAAAGTGCTGAGCATAGGGCTTGGCACCTAATGGGCGTTCAACATTGTTAGATTCCGTACACTTTGCAAGATGCGGGGATAGAGACATATCCTTGCTTCTGTGAAGCTCAAGTGTGGCAAAGAAGATCAGTAGTATAAGTGCTATGTCAGCATGCAGTATAGGATTTTGTGAAAATGCATAAGAGGTACACCTAACTTACGAACCTTTTGAGATATGAGAGGCCTATGAATTATAATAATGCAAAAGAGCTTAATAAACTCAAAGCACCATAGAAATCTATTATTTGCAAGAAAGATACACACATAAGATGTATTTTCTAAGTTTTTTCATTATGTAAAGACTAACTGCACACTATGTATAGAAACACCAGTGTGTGACTAGTATAAAATACAGAGTTCCGCTTAGAGCATTCAGATTGTTTCATTGTTCCTTGGGTTGTAGACATGTTATTTTCCCCTGCCAAAGGATGGTTTAAAATGGCCAAACTGCCTGATCTAATATGACAATTAAAATTACTTGCACATCCGTTTGATTCCCATTTCTAACAAAATCATGACTTAATGCTGAATTTCCCCTTGGAAGCTATTGTGTTAACCTTTTAAGAGCTTTTACTTGGCCTCTTTTTTGTTTGTTTTTTGTTGTTTTTTTGTTTGGTGTCCAGTGTAATACTCACCAATAGAACTTTCCATGATGGTAGAATGTTTTGTATGCGTAGTATACCATTTGATAGCTGTCAGGTGCATGTGGCTATTGAGCACTTGAAATGTGGCTACTGTGACTAAGGAACTAAATTTTAACATTTAATTTGAATTAATTTTAATTTAAAGAGCCTCATGTGGCAAGTGGCTACCGTAGAGGACATCATGTTTAAGACTGTTAATGTCAAAGCATGTTTTGATCTAATTATACCCAGGAATTATTCAGACCGATGTGCTCTTATGTAATATTTTTATAATATTACAGTGGCAGTGCATGGAAACTTGGAATTTCTTAAAGAAAAAGCGACCTCTTTAGTATGGCTCTAAAAAAGCCCCAATCTGATGAATACTTTAAGTTCATTGGTACCTACAATAGGGGTACTTTTCAAGAGAAGAATTAAAAATAAATTAGGAATCAAGAAGAAGGAATAGGGAATTAACTCAGCAGTGCCTGGTATCCCAAGTGGGTGCTAGGCATATCATATAACATAAAATGTCATTTAATAAAATGAGAAGGAATAATTATTGAGAAAAATAACATAAAGAAAATTCAAAGTTACCTTTAAGTGCTACACAGTACCCCATCTTTATATAGGAAGGTTTTTCATATATTCTAATATTAATATGATTTATGACTTAATGAATAAAGTGGCCGTGGTATTTCTGTTTAACTTTTAAAAGTACTGTTTGGATCCATCATATTTCTGATGAACATATTTCCATATTTGTGATGAACAAGTTAGGAATGGAAAATATTTTTCTCCATTCAGAGTGTTGTACTATTAACCCTTTTATCTGTGCTATCTTTTAATTCTAGGGCTGGAAACAGGATTGTTGAAATAGTACCTGAACATTTGAAAGAGTTTCAATCCCTTGAAACTTTAGACTTGAGCAGCAATAATATTTCAGAGCTTAAGACTGCATTTCCACCCCTACAACTCAAATATCTGTAAGTGAAGTTTTCTTTAACAAAAATGTTCACCTGTAATGAGAATATTGTTATAATGGGAAAAAAAACTTTAAGATGTGATAAACTCTGCCTGTTTTACTGTTGATGAATCAAAAATGTAACTTATTGACTTGAAATTTGCTGTAAGCCCCAACAATCATAATCTTCATTTGATTCTTACACTTTTGGATTACAAAAATTTAGACATTCTTTGTTAGAAAAACTATAGTGTGAAAAGTGCCTCTTCTTTTTTGAAAAAAATTAAAATCAAACCATTGCTGTGTTTTAGTAATAATTAATTTCATAAAAAGTAGATAGGCATCCATAATACAATTTTGTAACCTTTAAATAGTCCAGTCACTTTTTCCTCAGACAGACTTGTAAATCGTAATCACTGTTTGCCCACAAGGTCCTAAACAGTAATGATTTTAAGTGTCCATTGATGGTTGAGTTCCCCAGAGATTCTTTATAATGCAGAGATTGCAAGTACTTTGTCTTTCAAAGAAATCAGAGAAGTTCATCTTTAAACTTTCAACAGGTATATCAACAGCAACCGAGTCACATCAGTGGAACCTGGGTGTTTTGACAATTTGGCCAACACACTCCTAGTGTTGAAGCTGAACAGGAACCGAATCTCAGCTATCCCACCCAAGATGTTTAAATTGCCCCAACTGCAACACCTGTAAGTAAATGCCCTCTTATTAATAGGTATTATTTCCTCACCTCCTCCATACCCTTGGTGTCTACTCCTTAAAATCCATGATGTGGCAAAAGGAGTTTAGAAACAAGGATGTGGCTGCCTTTCCTTGGAGAGCTGGAGTTGTAGAATCTCCAAATTGGAAGGAGCCTTGAATGTTACGCTGTGCCAGCTGCTGCCTGACAAGACACGTTAGATTGTTACTTGAAAGAGTGAACAGGGTAATCATTGAATGACCTCCTTACAGAGGTGCCATTGTGGTACTGAAGAAATCATGGGGACACTCAATAGCTGTGGTTTATGAGAATGATAGCAGCAACTCCAGGAGGCTTTGATGGCTTAAGTGGCTGTAAAGAACTGTCTCATTAATAATGGTAGAATGATCTGTGAACAGGCTTCTGCAGTTGTGGTCCTCAGCCTTGGCTGCATGTTACAAATACTTGGGGAGCTTTTAAAAAATCTCCAGGCCACACCCTAGACCAATTATATTAGAGCCTCTAGGGATAAGATCCAGGCTTCAGTAATTTTTAAAACTCACATGGTCATTCCAGCATGCAACCAAGTTTAAAAACTGCTGCCTTAAAGAGAAAGCGTTAAACCCAAAAAGAATTGTGAAAGATAAAACCAACTTTGTAAGCAGTTTGGACAGGACCTTATGTTTTAGCATAATATTCAATATTCTCATTCTGGATTATTTAAAAACACATTAATTCATTTGCTTCTATATTGAATGGACAATGGTTTAGAAGATAAACTACAGTCTAGTTTCAGTATTTTCTTATTCCAAAAATGCATCACACATTTCAGAAGGAAATTCACTCACTGCTGATAAATTGAAATTCTTCTCAGTAAAAATGTTTAGAAATTTAAAACATGCTATGTAATTTAATATTGACTGGTTTAATATCATAGTAGCAATACATTTTATTACCACCTCCAGAATTTGTCATATGAGCTAACTGTTTAATTGTGATATCCAATGCAGCGAACTGAACCGAAACAAGATTAAAAACGTAGATGGCCTCACGTTCCAAGGTCTTGGTGCTCTGAAGTCTCTGAAAATGCAAAGAAATGGAGTAACAAAACTTATGGATGGAGCTTTTTGGGGGCTGAGCAACATGGAAGTTTTGTAAGTGTGGGTTATCGCAATTTCCGCTCGGGTAGTATGATCACAGAATATTCAGTGAACATTCAGTAGCTCTTATTTGAAATCCTCTGTTAAAATGTCATCATTCACAATCTCATTCATAATTTTAGTATTCAGTTTTGTTTCAGGTGATATAATTGAGAATTTATAAGTACATAAATTTATAAGCACATAAATTATAAGAATTTATAGTTATATTTTTTTTGCCGATGTCTTTATATTACAAAAGCTAAACATCTAGTAACAATAGGAATATGTAGTAGGTTGTAATCATATGTCCCCTTTGAAGAGACTAAATAATGAATTTTTGCCTCTGCTTTTGATTCTTATTGTAAATGTAGGCAGCTGGACCATAATAACCTAACAGAGATTACCAAAGGTTGGCTTTACGGCTTGCTGATGCTGCAGGAACTTCATCTCAGCCAAAATGCCATCAACAAGATCAGCCCTGATGCCTGGGAGTTCTGCCAGAAGCTCAGTGAGCTGTGAGTTGCCTTTTATTCTCCTCAGGTTTGAGAGCAGGGATCATGCCAGAGCATGAGCTTCTTACCACTGATCTGTGAAATTTTCATAACAAAGTTTCCAAGGTGACAGCTTTTTTCACATGCAACCTAGTCGTATTTTTGTTGTGATAAGTTGAAGCCAACTCTGCTGTTTTCAGTTCTGTGCTACATTGACAAAAGCAATGATGGTTATTTTCACGTGAAGAGAATGTATTTTTTTAAATTAGTGAGATTAGAAATAATGTTTACGTATTATTAAAGCGGAATTTTAAAATAAGGGTTATTGTAGCTATATGTATTACCTATCTTTTAGAAAACAAGTCGTTGTGTTGAATTGAAGAATTAAAACTAGCATTACTTTTTTTTATTCCTTTTTTCTTTACAGGGACCTAACTTTCAACCACTTATCGAGGTTGGACGATTCAAGCTTCCTTGGCCTAAGCTTGCTAAACACACTGCACATCGGGAACAACAGAGTCAGCTACATTGCTGACTGTGCCTTCCGGGGCCTTTCCAGTTTAAAGACTCTGTAAGTTACACATTTTGCTCTCAGTACAGGAACCTAATTGGTTCCTAAATGTGCCCACTTTTCTCTAAGCAGATTTCCTTTGTTGTCAAGGAAATGTATATAGCCTCCGAAGTAGTGTCTTAATCTTTCCCAGATCAGTTTGATTAAAATGGCTCTATTTCATCCATGTGTGTTTCGTAAAGGGATTAAAAAGGACAGTGATCAGATTGTTTTGGTGATTATAGTGAGCCTTCTTAGGGTCTCCAGGAAGTTGGTAACTGCTTAAGAGGGAAACCATTTAAAATCCACTAGTTTTTTTCTTTATAAAATAGAGATTAAGAATTACTCTGAGAAGAAAGACAGAGGACAGTCAAGGAAGATACTTGTTTATCATGCTAGTTATATACACAACCTGATCTCTGTCCTAAGAGAAAGAAGAGAGAGTTGAATTAACTGACCTTTGAAAAAATCTCTCAGATGTTAATTTAATGTTGTGCAATGGGCTTTTGGTTTTTGCCCTGTCAGAAACTTTTGCTCCATTCACTACTGGAAGTATTACATAATTGAAAGACATGCTGTATGCTTTGGCGCGCTCCTGTTTGTGTGGTTGGAGCAGTGGTTTTAAAGTTTAATATATTTTTCATACTTTTCAAGTCTTTTAGAATTTAGTCATCTCGATAGAAGAATTAATAGAGCCAGAGTCAGCTGTCCTGATTTTGGGCAAAAACTTAAAATGTTGTTGAGGGAGGTGGGCAGGGTGTGAGCGGTCTGCTGAAGAGAGAAGCTTTTGATTGCTTTGGAAGGGGTGGAGATAATATGGAGAAGGACGAGGAATTTGTTACAAATGGTGTGCCTCCTGGGGGGGTCATCTTAGTTTTTGGAGCATTTCTCTAAAGAAAAATACTCCTTTTTTAAATTAGGGATCTAAAGAACAATGAAATTTCCTGGACTATTGAAGACATGAATGGCGCTTTCTCTGGGCTTGATAAACTGAGGCGGCTGTGAGTACGATTTGCCTCCTAAATGTGGCTCACTCTTCCCAGACTTAAAAACTTTTATCTTCCTTGGAGCCAGCTCCACAAGTTGACATTGTAAAGAGATGAGAAATAGGTGCTTAGTCTGGTTGCGACCTTTTGTCCTTTGCCCAGATGCGTGCTGTTATACAGGAGGTATATTAATTAGCTTTTCTTCCTTGCATATAAGCTTTTTATTCAGCACTCTAGTTTGTGTAACTTATTTTAATTATCTAGATAAGAATTTTTAACTATTCTGAGTGCTTAGACTTTTTGAGGATTGTCCTGTGTAAAAGGCAGTACACTTACCAACTTCAACATTTTGAAATCTTCAGTGGTGCACACTCCTCACAGGAACTTTTAAATGAAGTGATCTAGTGTCCACTGATAATGCCGCAGTAGGTTCCAAGTAATACAGGATGAAAATATAGTTAGCCATAAAATGGTCTTGCAGATGGCCAAATCACACGTTTTAAGCCAGCAGTTTCCAAATCGAGTTCCACATAGCCACAGACTCCTATGGGTGATGAAGGTATCCACAGAGGAGAAGGAGAAAACCTCCCCCTATTATCTGCTTTATTTATTAGAGTTCTAAGACAATTTACTTGAGATAAAGTTTCTGCCTGTTCCTGAAAGGACTTTGAAAAACAGTGTTTTGATTTAATCAGCAGAGTAACTTATTGAATACCTATTTTTGTTGGGCTCTTTGTTGAATGCTTTGCAAACTATTTTAAATTATGTTATTGAAATAGATGGTGTGGATACATTTTTACAGGGTATATTATTTAATTGAAAAAAATAGAATTGTTCACAAATGATTTAAAAAGCAATTCTGATTATGAGAGTTCCACCCCCAAAATGGCTTTTTAAATTAACTATTCCAACATATTTTTTTTTTCTAGAACACTCCAGGGAAACCGGATACGATCTATCACCAAAAAAGCCTTCACTGGTTTGGATGCCTTAGAACATCTGTGAGTAGCTGAAATTTAGTTACCCTAAAGGCAATAAAAGATGGTTATTTGTGTGTCATGAAAGATAAACTAGAATGTAATTTTGTTGGCGTCCTCCCAGTGCCATAAAATGTGTTTACACATCTGCGTATCATCTGTCTCTCCATCTCTTTCTGATCCTGTCTGCCTACCTACCTATTTACCTGTCTATATGGAAGTATACAGGTATATGTTTTCCTTTGTGTTTAAGGACGTTGCTATATTTCGTTAATGGGCTTTCATTTGTTTTTCTCAAGTAGTGATATATTTAATTAAAAAAACACACACATCGTGCACCCACTACATGTTGAGCATCGTGCCACATATTTATATATGTTGTCTCATTTAATCTTTACAACAATACTATTCAGTCGCTATTAGTATCTTTATTTTTAAGTTAAGCAGAAGTCCTTAGAGCTAATTGATTCCATTGGACAGTTAAGAAGATAACTTGGATTTTAAAGATCAAAAGAGACAATTCCCCAAAATGCCTAAAAGTGACTGACATAAGGAGGGTTTTAATACTACTTTGAGAATTTTTGTTAGTTTTTTATTGCTGTTGTCTAATTTTAACATGTATCATCCATCCCCTCCATTGTTTTCTTTTGTTAGTGACCCATCAGTTAGCAACTGGCAGAAGCAGGACGCAAACCAGAGCTGCTTCTGCCTACGCAGTGTCCTCGCATCACGGCAGGTGGTCTCTGCCCCCATTCTTAGTAACTCCTGGCACACATTTTTGAAATGACACTTAGGATCTCAGCCACTAGGAATTTTCAGCTACTAGGAGAGGAAAACTAGGTAACCTTGATAGGTGTCAGACCCTGCGTGGGCATCGTGTTTAGACTTATTTACCCAACCAGCTGCTTAGCACTTGTACAAAGTAATAATATGCTGTGTCTACTCTCTTAAAGAATGCTTGTAGCCAAAAGTTTTACTATCTATTAACTTGGACATAAGTTACAATTTAAAATATACATTTGCTTTGTGTTCTCATTTTTGCTATAGATTGAGGGTGAAGATTTAGCTGTTATCTATAAACCACCCTGTCATCTTCTGACTGCACCAGTTCGAGGGAGATCTATCTGTATTGCTAACCTTACTAAGAGTGCAGCAGTTCACATTGTACTAGGATGATTGTGCAAAGCTGAGTTTTGGAAGGGCGGAAGGAAAACTAGCCAAAGGGGTTTGTCATCTGGCCCATTCCATTTCTGGGAAAGTGGAATTACTGGATCAGTAGAGTATTAATCTCTGCTTCAGTTTCCTTAAACCTCCCTTGACTCTCCCAGCTTTCTCTCTACCCATGTCTGGTTCTCTCTTTCTTTTCCTGCCACTTGTCTCAATATCGCCTTTGTATACTCTGACCCCTGTAAAGGAAGACAGAGTAGTCATCAATGTAGTGAATACTTTAATTCAAACTGCTTATATCTGCTAGTTCAAAAGAAAAGCAGCCCAAAATATTCCCTCATTTTGTAAACGTCCAGCCTGAAGTGTGTATTTGTTTTAACAAGTACTTCTTGTCTGAACATCTTCCTGCCTTTATGTTAGTGAGTCGTGCATGGCAGATGTAGGCTAGTGGTTAAAAAGCATAGATTTTGGAATTGAAAATGATTGTTTCAACTCTCACCTTCCCCGTTCGTGCTGAGGTAGCTAGTAATTTTCTCTTGGGTTGCTGTAGGAATAAAAGCAGTGATACATGTAAATCACTTAACTGGGTACATATCACAGAAAGTATTGTATAAATGATGTTTTTAAAAAGCATAATTAATGAGGAATTTCATTTGTGTATTTAAGTGTTACTAATAGTTGCTAATTTGAATAATGAGAAATACAATAAAATAATATAGCAGCATAGCTTGCATCCTAATGAGTCAAATAACCTATACCGTAACAGAACCTGTCTCTGATGCAGATACTCTCATTCTTCAGCCCAAGCTCTGTATTTTATTCTGCCGGAGTGGCCCCATTCATGTATTCCAGCACACAGAGTTTTGGTGAATAGGGTGGGCACTGTGGATCCAGACTTTGCCTGAAAGCACAAAATGACCATGGTTTGCTCTGATGCATTTGGTGTGATTGTCTTTCAGAGACCTGAGTGACAACGCAATCATGTCTTTACAAGGCAATGCATTTTCACAAATGAAGAAACTTCAACAATTGTAAGCTTTTCTTTTTCTGCCAAGAATTTCAGATAAAGTATAGAGGGGAAAACTGTCATATGGTATCATCTTAGGTTAAGTGTCTATGAAAAGTGTCTAGTACATTCTTAACATTACTTAATTTTTATAGCACAAAACAAAAGGAGTTTGTTAGTTGTTTCCTTTGTTGAAATGAGGAGGTTTTTCTTTCTGTCTTGAATTTGCAACTTAAATTTGTGGGACCAAATATAGTACAGTGTGTAAATATAGTAGCCATTTTTTAGTTGTAAGGTATTTTTGATGTATCAACACTTCTGTCTCAGTGGGACAATAAGAACAACAACAAAAAGAGTCATGCATTTTAAGATGGACTGTAGAATATTTGTTATGTAGGATATGTGTATTTAATTTCCAAATTGATTGCTTTATTACTATTTACTTGGGTTTAGTTTACTTGTAGAAATCTGCATTTCATACAGAACAAATTGAATGTAATTACTCTCCTCAGGCATTTAAATACATCAAGCCTTTTGTGTGATTGCCAACTAAAATGGCTCCCGCAGTGGGTGGCAGAAAACAACTTTCAGACCTTTGTAAATGCCAGTTGTGCCCATCCTCAACTGCTAAAAGGAAGAAGTATCTTTGCTGTTAGCCCAGATGGCTTTGTGTGTGGTAAGTATACGTATTGCCCTTGCCTTTTATTGATTCTTTTTTTCCTCCCATTTATCCAAATAATGGTTTTGAATAGATTTATGTTCTTTTACATAAAGCTTTTATTTCTGCTGAGGTTGACAAAAAATGGATCTATAGTTTGCTGATTGTTTTAATTTTACAGATGGGAAAGAGAGTTCTCTAAAATTGCTTCATTTTTGTTTTGGCATCAGGGTGGTTTGGTGGAAAGAGAATGACATTGGATCTTGGGAGAACTGAAGGATGGTCCCAGCCCTTGCATTTAATTTAAATTCCCTACACCTTAGTGTCTGCATGCATGAAAAGGGACTGTGTTATCTGCTCTTGTCAAGAGGCTCACATGAAAGAGAAAATCATTAGCTAATGATCTATGGGTTCCTTAAAAATTAACTATTGGTGGGTAAAGCATTACAAGTAATAGGACATTTGAATTTATCATGAATAATTTTAAGGTTTTAGCATCGAAGAATCTCAGCATTAGAAGTCTACTTACCCAAAGTTCACATAGCTAGTTAGTAGCAGATCTTGATTTTAAAAAAGAAAAAATTTCCATCTCTAGTGCAGTTTTCTGTCTGTTGTACTGCACTGCTGTTACAGTTAGCTGCCATGGAGACCTTTGTAAAAATAAATGTGTGTATAAAATATAAAACCAAAATTTGCTTATATTTAAGTATGTATTCAGATATTCAGAACCTTATTTTACATGGGCATTTGAAAATTTACTTAAAATTGCCTTGTCTACAGTATGTTTTTTTTTTTAGATTGCAGCATTAAACAGAGCCAACAGTTTCTGGAAATAAAACCTCTGATGTAGTTTTTGGATCTGAATGAGCTTTTGGCATTCATCTGTAAGGGCTTGTGCTGTTCCTTTCCCATGGTCCTTATTTCACAGTTCTCTAGTCCTAAGATATGAGCTCCCAATTTCTTTGAGACATATGTGTATACCATCCTTAGTTTTTTTTTCACTTTATTGTGAATCTGAACATTTATTTATCAGATGAGAATTTTAGAATAATACAAAAGAAGAAACCACCTTGATTACAGCATGCAGGCATGGCATTGAAATATAGCAGCGTTGGTGTTACCAGAGCATCCCCTACACCCTATTCTTACATATAAAAGTTATTTTTTCAGCATACCCAAGTAATACACTTTGATAGATCCAAGATGTTTCCTTCTGAGTTTATACCATCTTTGAGAAACTAAAGTTCAAAAAGGTAACTTTTCCAAAAAGTAACAGAACTAAAAATAACTGTTTAGAATGAAAGAGTTGCTTAGCACTAATTATAATGTAGCCTTGACAGTGTAGCACAGAGGCATGATTGATTGGCTGCTCGAAGCTCGAGGCCGAAGCCAGTGTCTTGCAGTTACTTTTGGAGATGCTTTTTTGTTTGCTATGGGATTTTTCTTTTTTGGGCTCTACCTGAATTACTGCTTTTTAACATTGATTCTGGTTTTGGTAAATGGGGTGTTAATTGCTATCTTTAGTAATATTGATTAATCACAATTGGTGTTTGATTTCTTAATTTTGCTGTTCCTTATTTATGGAGAACATGGAGATAGTTATAGTTCCTGATAGTAGCATTTAAAGATGATGATCCACGAGCCTGGAAGTTTTTTAACTGCTGTCTTCTTATATTTATACAAAGCACAAGGGGTTCCGGAATAAGCTATGTCTTTTCTGATAGTTCCAAAATAACAGTCTCCTCTCAGATAATAATGCTTGATAAGCAGGTCTCTGTATCTATTTGAAATGAATGAGCTACTTTCTAAACATCCTCCCAAGGTATCATTTCAACACTGGGACGACTAGTGTGTCTGTAAAGCACACAGAAAGGGTAAAGCCTAAGCAGCTATTTGTTTTGCATTTCTTGGTGTTCGAATTTGAGCAGCATTTGGATTCTTGAGCCTTAACATGGTTTTGTTTCCTCCTCTCCATTTTGAGCAGATGATTTTCCCAAACCCCAGATCACAGTTCAACCAGAAACACAGTCAGCAATAAAAGGCTCCAATTTGAGTTTCATTTGCTCAGCTGCCAGCAGCAGTGACTCCCCAATGACTTTTGCTTGGAAGAAAGACAATGAACTACTCCATGACGCTGAAATGGAAAATTATGCACACCTCCGGGCCCAAGGTGGCGAGGTGATGGAGTATACCACCATTCTTCGACTGCACAATGTGGAATTTGCCAGTGAAGGGAAATATCAGTGTGTCATCTCCAATCACTTCGGCTCATCCTACTCTGTCAAAGCAAAGCTTACAGTAAATAGTATGTGATCTGACTTTTCCTTCAGCATTTAAAGACAACTTTTAGAAACAGAAAGCACCTGGTTTCCTCTCCCTCTTGTTCTTAACCCCGTCCTTTCCTCTGACAGTTCCCCACCTGACTCTTCCTGTTCTCACTTCTCACTACACAAAATTAAGATTCTTGATTATTTGTGTCTAAGCCAGGAGTTATTGTATTGACGACACTATACTCAGCGTGATAGGTAACACAGAGGTGAACCAGACAGGTTTTGCTCTTTGGGAGCTCACCATGTACTATTCTCATGTGGGAGGCCACAAAGTATAGAGTTAAATGCACACTGCCTTTAATTTAGAGATCTGGGTGTGAGTCCTTCCACTCTTGTTTCTGGCTGTATGACTCTTAACAGGTTACTGAATGTCTCTCTGCCTCCGCTTCTCCATCTTACAATTAGAGATATGGAGGTATTATGATCATTAAATAAAATAACGTGTGAAAATGACTTACCAAAACGCCTGGAATACAGGTGGTGCACTGTAAATGCAATCCACATTAGCTGCTATTAATAAAAGTATATCATTGTTTGTTTTGTATGGAAGGCATACAGTTCACTGTAGGATACTCACCACTTTGTCCTTTAACTATTTGTTTCTGCCATGGGAGAATATTTTGGATGTGATTTATTAATGCATTCACTCCACAAATAATTTCTGAGGCCTGGCACATAGAACAGTTTTGAGTTTAAATTGTAGGAGAAAACACATGTCTTAAAGTCATGTTAGAGCCACCAGGAGGGACTTTAAAAAACATGGATGAAGTGAGTGGTCAGGGTACAAAGAGATTAATTGATATGCCCAGGATGTCACAGTTCATTATTGGGGAAACTAAAAGAGGCCAGAAAACAGCAGAAGAGCTTCAGTCTAAGGATCGGATGAGCTGTTTTTCATCTTGACTCCATCATTTCTGTATTTGTGTAACCTTTAGGAAGTCTTTTAATCTTTCCATCCCAACTTTAGTTTCCTTGTCTTGATATTGGAAATAACCCGTCTTATCTATGTTAGGGACATTTGTAAGTATCAAACAAAAAATAGAAGGGAAGGCAGGTGAACCTCTAAAACACCATAGCGCTAATGCCCACGCTTTTCTGGTTTCAGTGCTTCCCTCATTCACCAAGACCCCCATGGACCTCACCATCCGTGCTGGGGCTATGGCGCGCTTGGAGTGTGCTGCTGTGGGACACCCGGCCCCGCAGATCGCCTGGCAGAAGGATGGGGGCACAGACTTCCCAGCTGCAAGGGAGAGACGCATGCATGTGATGCCCGAGGATGATGTATTCTTCATCGTGGATGTGAAAATAGAGGACATCGGGGTGTATAGCTGCACAGCTCAAAACAGTGCGGGGAGTATTTCTGCGAATGCAACTCTGACTGTCCTAGGTAGGTGAATTTTTTAAGATTCTGTAGTATAAGTCAGTCTTGAAGATACTAGCTCACACAAAGGCCATAAGTGCCAAAAGTTGTGAGCGTGAGAGATGAAGATCCGTAGCGCACTAAGGCACTGCCATTCCCTAAAAAGAACAAATGACCTCTTAGAAACTTTGAAGTCACGAGTGCCTTCCATCCTCAAGTCGGTGGCGGGTGAGATGAATCCGCCCCTGCATTCTGAGGAGAGGGGGTGAGTAAAAGCTTTGATGCTTTCCCTTTTTGAAGGGATCATCCTCCTACACTCTATGTGCAGTCTCTACAAATAGTCTTAACACTATAAAGAACATGCAAGAAAATAAATGTAGCAACACATTGGGAAGGACCTATTCTGTTTTCTCAGACTACCATACCGTTCTGGAAATCAGAGTTCTTTTTCATCTTTTACATAAACAACTGCTTTTTAAAAATTTGAGCACATTTGTCATTCAGGTATCTTGGAAAGAGTCAAAGTAATGTATTAAGATACCAAATAATACAAATAAATTATTGTCAGAATTTTAGTATAGGCCTAGGCATTGGGCCCTATAAAGTTTTATTTTAAGAACTTAGGCATTCTGAATTTTTTTATCCATCAACATATCTTGTGCCTGAAATTATTTTTATACTTTCTATTTTTTAAAAAAAGGTTCTGTTTCCCCTGTCCCCCACCCACCACCAATTTTCTAATTTTGGCAAGAGTGAGGGAGGTTGAGATAAAAAATAGTAAATGTTATCCTTAACTGGTGTTGTGAGTAAATGACAGCAGAATAATGAAATCCCAAATGTTGTGTATGTTTAGGCCCTTAAAAAAGTATGTCTAAGAAGTTGTGGGAAAATAAAATTTTAGATTTCAATTCGAATAAATTCAAATGCTATACAAACTGAATTTCATCTAGCAAATTAAAAGCATAACTTGTCATTTCAGAAACGCCATCATTTTTGCGGCCTCTGTTAGACCGAACTGTAACCAAGGGAGAAACGGCCGTCCTGCAGTGCATTGCTGGAGGGAGCCCTCCCCCCAGACTGAACTGGACCAAAGATGACAGCCCTTTGGTGGTAACAGAAAGGCACTTTTTTGCAGCAGGCAACCAGCTGCTGATTATTGTGGACTCCGATGTCAGCGACGCTGGGAAATACACGTGCGAGATGTCTAATACCCTTGGCACTGAGAGAGGCAACGTGCGCCTCAGTGTGATCCCCACTCCTACCTGCGACTCCCCTCAGATGACTGCCCCATCGTTAGACGATGACGGATGGGCCACTGTGGGTGTCGTGATCATAGCCGTGGTCTGCTGTGTGGTAGGCACGTCGCTCGTGTGGGTGGTCATCATATACCACACACGGCGGAGGAATGAAGATTGCAGCGTTACCAACACAGGTGTGTAAACAGGAGCTTGGCACAGGCTGAGGCAGTCATGTGTAGTTGCGGTTCTGCAAATACTTCCAGAATGTGTGTCTTGCAGTCTGAATCCATCTCTGAAGTGTGACTCATTTGTTTCAAGCTGCAGAAATATGGTTAGCTAAAAACAACACTCTGGCCCCAAATAAAGTTGCTGTTTAAAGATTAGTAGCTAATACTTGTTAAAACCTCATGAGAATATCCTGTTGGCTGTGAGGTAAAATCCAAATCACAGAGTGAAATGGTCTGACTCCTTCACAAGACGTTGACAGAGAATCAGGAACAGCCCTCAGTACGAGGTTTACTGTCCACAGTAGTAGTGTGTGTTGTGTGTGTGCATCTCAGTGGGAGTTTCATTATTAGCGGGACAGGAGTTAGGACTTGATTAATATGTGCAAAGTCAGATACCGATTAATGATACTGAACAGCGAATATGGCAGAAATCAAGTGTAATTCAAGAACCTAGATACTGTCTCATGAAAATTCTTAAGTTTTTATCTTTCTAAACATTTGTTATTTTTGAAATTTGGGAGGTGCATCCAGCAAGTGATAACATAGAAAATCAGCTAATACTTCCCAGAGTAGCAAAGCCCTCATTTCCTTTCCTGAATGCTGTACAGTCAAGATGGTTTTGCCAGAGTAGATCTTCCTTGATTTGATTTATACAGAAATCAAAATAGTCTGTACTATTCATCGGAGAAGCCTGTGGGACAATCACGATCATTCTTGGACAATAGAATGCTGCTGTTTTATTACAGATGAGACCAACCTGCCAGCAGATATACCGAGTTATTTGTCCTCTCAGGGGACGTTGGCTGACAGACAGGATGGGTACGTCTCCTCGGAAAGTGGAAGCCACCACCAGTTCGTCACATCTTCAGGTGGCGGATTTTTCTTACCCCAACATGACAATAGTGGTAAGTGTTTAAAATCAATATGGGCTGTGGAGGTTTTGTAGTCATATGGTGGAAGGCTCCTCAGAGATAATATTTTCATAATAAAAAATATATTTTCATAAGAAATCAACTGATATTTAGGACCTGGCTCAAGATCACCAACAAGGCTGAAATTACATAGTTTTATACCCTTCTCTTAAATACCAGAAAAAAAATCGTCGTTTCTGACAGTAAAAGACACATAGGTTAAGTCAAATTTAATTCTTCCATGCAATGTAACATTTCCATTACATCATAAATGTTCTTTGGCCCTGAATGTTTTCCTTCCTTAAAAGACATTCATTGGTTTCATGCATGGTCTTAAAAGTCATACAGTTTATGTCCTTCTATTAGAGAAGTCTACCTTTGACCCTTGCTTTAAATGCTGCTTGGTTTTGAGCGTAGTAGTAGAAGCAGCATAATACAGGAGCACAGGCCTGGCTTAAAACCCACTTCTGCCACTCACTCCTGTACGGTTGGGCGGTTAACAGTACTTCCCAATGAGGTGGTTTTACAAATGAAATGGAAAACTATGCAGTGCTTGGCTCATTTAAGGGCATAGCAAGTGGAAGCCATCGATGTTATTTTCAAACATTTTACCATCTTTTCCCACAAGCTTTTATTGACTATTTTCTCTGTGCCAGACATTGTAGTTGGGAGGGAAGTATATTTTCAGTTTCACAGTTCAGTCAGTGGTGAGATAAACAATTGAAAAAATAATTACAAAGTCATGGAGAATATAGAGTTAGAAGACCTGAATGTAAAAGTGAGTATTTTGGTTAGACCCATTTGGTAGCAAAGAGCAGAGACCCAAGCTTGTTCAAATATAATGGGATTAACAGAAAAGACACTTACAAAAACTCAAAGGGACAGAACTGGAGCATAGTAGTGCCAAGCCACCTGGGTGCTGGAGCCAGAGATGGGTCTGCTCCCGGAGCAGCACTAGACGCTGCCAGCATTACCATGTCACCTTCTGCATGTCGCCTTCTCTCTCAGAACACCCTCCATCCCTTGACTGCCCAGTTTCTGTTTCCCTGACACGTGGCCCATCATGACATCTCTAACCCTGACAGTATTGCTTATTTCTCAACTGCTGTATCCACTACCAGCTGACATAACATTTCTGGGTTGTTTTGTTCAAAAACCCACAAGGTGATTTTTTTGGCTAAGCTCGTCTTTGAACTGGGACACTGAGAGGCCATCAGTCAAGTGCCAGTCCCTGGTTCTGGTCATCTGTGACATTTTGTAGGAAGGGGACAGTGCTGATGGCATGTGGTTCAAACCGTGGCTGCTTTGGCTGTAGGATCCACACACAGATCACCTTCCATCAGAGACTGGGTGGGACCAGCAACAAGGTCAGCACACCCAGCACAGTGGTTATAAGTCCTCTTTTAGTGAGCTGTAACAAATTTACTCAATTACTAATCCATAGGCTTCAATAAATTTTAAAAAAACTTACTATAAATTTTTGCAGTTTGTTTTCTATATGATGTCCTAGCCAAATATTCATCTATAACAATTTTTTCCATTCTGTAAATACGGAAAATACCAGAATTGGAGAGAATGTTGAATGGCACTTGAATAGAGTTGGTTCAGTGACTAAGATTTCTGTTTTAAAGGGACCTGCCATATTGACAACAGCAGCGAAGCTGATGTGGAAGCTGCCACGGATCTGTTCCTTTGTCCCTTTCTGGGATCCTCAGGCCCTGTGTATTTGAAGGGGAACGTGTATGGCTCAGATCCTTTTGAAGCCTATCATACAGGTGTGTGGTTTTCTTGCCTGAGTATTGGTCTGTTTCCTAGAGCAGCGGTCCCCAACCTTTTTGGCACCAGAGACTGGTTTCATAGAAGATGGTTTTCC
The DNA here is from genome assembly GCF_000956105.1 of Propithecus coquereli. Taxonomy (NCBI): domain Eukaryota; kingdom Metazoa; phylum Chordata; class Mammalia; order Primates; family Indriidae; genus Propithecus; species Propithecus coquereli. The sequence continues at coordinate 502,464 of NW_012153285.1, read as the reverse complement.
CGTAGGTCAAAGGTAGCAGGGTGGGATGTCATGGGTTTGCGGGGAGGTGATGCGGAGCTCAGGCGGTGGGTGACACGCGGCCCGTTTCCTAACAGGCCACAGGCTGGCACTGGGCCAAGGCCCAGGGATTGGGGACTGCAGTCCTAGAGAGACTTTTAAAAGTGCTAAGCATTATCTCCATCTGATATTGTCCCCAAATTAAAAAGGTTGCAGTCCTGATCCAAGAACAGCTTTAATGGAGCACTACGAGCCCAGTTTCGTAAAGAAAAAGGAGTGCTACCCGTGCTCTCATCCATCAGAAGAATCCTGCGAACGTGGCTTGAATAACACAGGATGGCCTTCGCATGTGAGGAAGCTGCTGAACACAAGTTACTCTCAAAATGAGGGACCTGGAATGAAAAATTTGTGTCTAAACAAGTCCTCTTTAGATTTCAGTACAAGTCCAGAGCCAGCATCGGTTACATCGAGTAATTCTTTCATGGGTAAGTTTATTAAATTACCAGGTACCTTGTCTCAGGACCCACACTCCAACTTGCCTGTTGGGGGAGGTGGTGTGAGCCTTGAATGTTGCCCTGGGAAGAGTGCTTGCTTTAGTGATGCTGCTGTGACCGGTGAGCACAAATGTTTCTAAAAGCAGAGTCAGAGGTGGGGATTTCATTTGATGATGTGTTTAATCTATAACTAAGCCTTAGGAGCTTTCTGGGTAACACTGTGTGTGGCATTGACTATGAGACAAGAGTTTGGGGAGTGACTTAGGAGCTCAGCTTGTCAGCCATGTGGAAAAAGTGGTTTTGGGCTCCCACAGTCTTTGGGGTGGAGTTGTGTGCTCTGCATAATTGTGGTTTGGTATGTCTAGTGGCTTCTAACTGAACCCGCAGCAGAAGGGTGGGAAACAGCATCCTACCTAGCAACTGCTGCTAGTCAGACAAGCTGGACTACCTTTGGCAAAGGAAACCATTGGAGCCTGAAGCTCAAGTTGGTGGTGGTAGATGCTGGCTGGCACCAAGATCACAGTGTAGATTATTTGGTCTAGTGCATGGGGACAATGGGACAGAAGAACTGAGATCATCCTTTGTACTGAATGGAGAGAAATGGGAAAATGAGCCACAACTTCCCTTGTGTTAAAAAAAAAAGTAGAATCTTAAAATATTTTACCCAGCTTTTAAGAAATTTTATGTTCTTTCACAGTATAATTATATATATTCCTTTTTGAAAAGAATGAAAGTAGTATGTTTTGTATGACTGAGGCACGCATTTGAGTTAATCGAATAATATTTTGCTACATTTAATGAAGAAAGGGCAAGATATAGGATTATTTTGAAAGAAACTTTTTATGTTCAGACACAATTAACTTGTATGTAACTGTTCAACATGCCTTTCACAGAGAATTGTGGGCTCTCAAGTACCAAAACTAGGATTTGGGGCAACATATATTGGGGAACTTTAGAAACTTCATTGCACCATGGCTAATATGACTCTAGGTCATGAGAAGTGATAAAGAATGGATGCATTCGTTCAGTGGATGTAAATAAGGAGGAGTACAAATGTCTTTTGCTCCATTCTGTAAGTAAACTACACAGATATACATACACCTGCGTACCATCACATGGACTTGTGGAAAACGTTTATGCATGGTCACAGAGTAAGATGCTTCTTTGTTTGAAATGTGTTTTGTTGACTTACATGCTTGAAAAAGGACCCATGTGCTCAAGGGGTTTCTTTCTTTCAGGTACATTTGGAAAACCTCTCAGGAGACCTCACCTCGATGCCTATTCAGGCTTGGGACAGCAGCCATCAGATTGTCAGCCAAGAGCCTTTCACTTGAAAGCTCATTCTTCCCCAGAGTTGGACTCTGAGTCAGAGGAAGATGGAAAAGAAAGGACAGATTTTCAGGAAGAAAATCACATTTGTGCCTATAAACAGACATTAGGAAACTACAGGACTCCAAATTTTCAGTCTTTTGACTTGGACACATAGACTGAATGGGACCAAAGAAAAGCTTTAACATACTACCTCAAGTGAACTTTTATTTAAAAGAAAGAGAATCCTATGTTTTTAAATGGAGTTATGAATTTTAAAAGGATAAAATGCCTTATTTATACAGATGAACCAAAATTACAAAAAGTTATAAAAATTTTATACTGGGAGTAACTTTCGTATAAGAATACCTTTTTAAACTACTTTATAACTTTGTTTTATGCAGAAAGTATCTTATGTAAATTAATGGTATAAATCCATGACTATTTTATGTATTTTTATAATGCCAGATTTCTTTTTATTGAAAATAAGTACTAAAGCCTTTTAAATAATACCTGTCTTGTATCTTTTTTGAATAGAGTTTACTTCATTTTATTTTGCACATTATATTTAATAAAATGTGTCATTTTGATGCCAAGCCCATTTTATACAATAACAATTTTTATTGTTTTCAACACATGGTAGGCTTAATGAGCTCACATTATAATGTCTCAAATTGATGAAAATTATATTTAGTCCACTAAAGTATAAGCAGAAATGACCATTCTCCCTACCTGCCAGGACTGTTGTAATACAGATTGAGATCAGATTGGTGTATGTGAAATCGCACTGTAAACAAGAAGGAGCAACAATGATTTGAGATAATGTTAATTTATTTCTAACTCTACAAAGATTTTTTGTTACAGTCTGGTGTAATATTGTACTGACCATTGTTTCAATCACTGCTCAATCCATGTTTCCTTAATTGTAATAATGGCTAATGTGATCTAATGCCTCATGCTTATCTAAATAGTTTCACTTCACCATCTCTTTTATTATAACCAGCAAGTGGTTTATTGCACATTTTTATATCTAAAATGGTTATAGCAGAGTGAATTTTTATGTACTGTTCCAGGTTATGCTAGGATGCTGGTATATTTTTTTCTCTTATTACTGATTTTCTGCTGAATGAGCAGTTCATATATAAATGATACTTCTAAGCTATTTAGCATTCTTTAAGAATTAAAGTATTTCCTTAGTTTGGTCATCACAGCTCTACTTATTAAAACTATCAAATCTATTTAAAACATAAAACTATTTAAAACATTTGTTTTAAACAGTATTGGGTGAAAACTAATTACATGACTGGCAGAAATTACATGACAGAAAAATGAATATAATCATATTTTCAAAACTAGTTTGAAGCCATTGAATGGAACAAACAAGTTCAATAATTCAGGTGATAGAACTGTTTTTTTCTCTTTAGTAAATTCTTGTTCTTATATGTAAAGAAAAACCCTCTTGCTCAAGATAAGTTAAATTGGCATGAAAGGAGTTAATTTAGCACATTAAGCTTTAAAATCTTACCATGAAAGGTGTGAAATGATGCCATTGTCATTTCTTTGAACTAAATGGAAGGCAGCTATTAGAAAAGCAGATTCTTCTCAGAGTTTATGTTGGGAGTAAAGTTTTCTTGCTTAGTGAGTTTAGAGCTTTGTTGTTTGTGAGCTAGAAGCCTGGAACCCAGATTGCAGTAGATTTTCCTCCAATATAGATGCCAGAGTCCAAAACAGGAAGTCGTTCCTTCCTCAGACCACCAAGCGACTCAGTACAGAGAAGTAAATTCGTATGTTTTGGCTTGATCATATTGCCAGATTTTCAAAATTTTATTGTTAATTTGTCTTCATTGTTGGCAGATGTGATGCAAACATTGATAGGGATCTTTTCAGTGATTATGAACTTCTTTTAAAGGATTTAATTTTTCCATACTTAAACACAGGTTTAAATCATTAACACTTGAAATTCAAAAATTAGATTTACTCTACATCAGTATGATTTTACCCTTTTACTCTGCTTATATGCTGAAACTTGTGGGTTAGATCTTAATTGTCTGGAGAACGAGGAGGAACTTGATTTCTCTCTGACACTTGCAGGTAAAAGAATATGTAAGATTCTGAGACTCCATATGGAATTAACAAAATGAATCTAATAGGTATTAAAATATCCTGAAATAAAATAGACTCGAGATAAAAAGCCAAAAGTAGATAAATGTCAAGTCACTTGGCTATTTATTAGGAAGAATGCGTACAATTTTCAGTTTAATCTTCCCAGGCTTTCTGATACAAGAACAGTTCATGTATAACATATCTTAATAGATGTTCACACAACTTCTTTTTATCTTCATTCCATTATTGACACTAATGATAAGATACTGTGTATGATCCTGTTTTTTAAGATAATTGGGGAAGAAATATTCCTTTATTGTGGCAACATTTTATAAAAATTAAGTATCTGTGGAACATGGACAATTTATTTTCACAACCTTCTTACAGAGGGAGAACCAAAAGTTATTTTTCAGTGTAGAGCCAATCATACTACTTTTTGAAGATTGATAGAAAAAAATAAAAGTGGTTTGGTATTTCTGCACACTTGAGGGGCTTTAGCCCTTTCGAATCAATATGATAGAAAATAATTTATAACCAGTATTACAATAGATGTGCTACACTGGTGTTTTCCAAAGAGAATGAGAACCAAATGTCATTGCAAAATGCCTACTCTGTCCTTTCCATTCTTGGAATCTGCAACGATTGGACTTGTGTAATAGGATAATTAAGAAATCACTTTTTTAAGACAGCATTAACTAACACATTGAATAACACAATGTCCTGCCAAAAAACAATTAAGAGTCTTCAAAGAGAGGTGCAGTTTCTTCATGAATTGAATAATTTTGATACTCCAGAAATATCTAGTTACCAGAATTTGTCTTTTCCATGAGGCATTTCTTAGACTAATGAATAATAAGTACTGAAATAGTGTTAGAGGTTGCAGGTTTGAACTAAAATGGCACAGAAGTTATTTTCATTGGTATTTTAATAGAGAAGAGGATTTGCCCACATATATTTACTGAATTATCCCAATATTTTGGGCCATTTGTTTTTGATTTTTTTTTGGAGAACTCTAATACTGGATAGGATGTCTTGATAAAGATGGTTGATATTAGTATAAGACATGAAAATCTATTATAGAGTGAAATGTGCATGATTTATCAAGTCTATTCTTACTATTGTAAAAATTGCAAGTTCATTATCCATTCCTACTCATTTAATATCAAGGATCTGAATTTTATATCCTCTCAAATGATATCTATGAACACGAGAAGAGTTTAACCAATATTCACATGTAGCTTTTTACTAAAATCACATTTTTTTAGGAACTTTTAAGAATACATTTTAAAGAATAACACAAGCAATTCACAACAATTTAATTATAATTTAGTTACGGTTTAATTATTGGATTTCTTCTACAATTATTTTCTTTTTCATATAGCTTTTTTGGGTTTCATGGCTGAATTTGGCTTTTATTAACGAATTTAACTTTTTTCTTAAATCAGGTTTGAACACAACAGCTAATACCTTCATGAGATTATTGTAATTGTTTTGGTAGTTACTTCGAGATTTCTTCAGATGGCTTTATTTGGACCTATCTACAGCTCAGAGTTGAAATTTGGTAACACTCAATTGTCAAACATTTTTTATATACTTAGTTGTATATTTCACTCAGGTCTTGTGAAAATGAGTAAAAGAATTCTTGTCCTAATTTTCAGTGGAACAGGAAGCAAGTTCATAAATACACGTTTATAATCAGTGTGTTAAATGCTGTGGCTTAGTAGGCCCCTGTAACTGGCACTAATTTTGTCTCTAAAATGTTTGCTTTCTAAGTAAACTACCCGGAAGTGTTACATGCACCTTATCCAGCATGTCCCAGGGTAAACTGATTATGTTTTTTCCACCCGCATCCCAAAACAGTTCCAGTTCTGGTACTCCCTTTCTTGTCTAATCATCAGTAATCACCATTCCTGTTGACTTTGCATCTGAATTTTCCCAAGGCTGTTCGTGCCTTCCCTCTTACCCCATAGCCAGAGCTGAAGTTCAGGCCTTTATCTGTCTCTTGCAGCACTCTGTTAACTGGTCCTCTTCTCCCTTGACTTATGCAATTCATTGTCTTCTCTGTTACCAGAATTATTTTTCTGAGGTAGGTCTGAATGGGTCACCACCCTATTCAAAAACCTTTGGTAGCTAACTTCAAATCTAGTTATGGCATATAGGACCTTTGTTCACATCCCAGCCAATCCGTCAAGCCATGCCCTCACAAATTCTTTTACTATGCATATTGACATAATTTTGAGTACCTATGATACTGGCTATATGAAGCCTTTCTTTTCTTCTGGAATCTCACCCCTCTCTTTTACCTCCCATGAGAAGACCAAAACTCTAAGAGATTATTTCCAATTACTATTACTTTGCAAACAGAAGTCTCATTGTGGCCAAGTCATGCTGTGACCCACATGAGCCATGATCCCAGAACACAGTGGCTCAGTTGTATAGTGACCCAAGTACACGGTGATCACCATATATGTAGTGACCAAAGCATGCTGAGCGCTCTATGACCCAAGTACATGGAGACAGAGCTCCACAATGACCAAGGCCTGCTGTGCCCCATCCACATAGACACAGGCATAAGAAAGCAAACACACTGTGGCCAAGACATACTGTGACCAAAGCACGTGATAGACAGGTATTCAGTGACCAAGGCTTGGTGCCGTGACAAAGGTATACTGGGTCAAAGGGGCTCTATGACCGATATGCTGTGACCAAGGCATATGGGGACCAAGAAGCACTGTGACCCAAGCATGGGATAATCAAGGTGCACTCTGACCAAGATGTGCCAAGAGTGAGGCATATGTTGTGATCAAAGCACTTGATACACAAGGAGTGCTGTGACAGAGGCATGTCATGAGTAAGGTGCACTGCAGCCAAAGCACATGGAGATCAAGGAACAGGGTAACCCAGGCCTGCTGTGCCCCAGACCTGCCACCAGGGCCTCTGTTGACCAGCTAGTAGCTCTGCGGGGACAGGCTCCTTTCTCACAGTTACTCTCGGCTGTGGTTGCCCCATAGCAAGAAACCCAGATAAGCCCTTGTACCTTGTTTCATCAGTTCTGCAGTCACCACACTCACACCTATCTCCTACCATCCCAGGCCCCTGCCCTACACTCTTCCAGAAGTTTCAGGATGGAAGCATGTAAATCACAGCACACACACACCAACAGAGGCCAGACACATACTCCAAATGTGTGAGTTAGGCCATATGTAACACTTTAGGGAGTAACAGGGACCATGGTGTTCATCAGGGTCAACAACAGGTAAAATCATGCTGGCCAGGACACTCTGGGAGCTCTACTACTAGTTCAGGAGCTCTTGCATAAACCATTTGTGCCAAGAACCAGGATCGCAGAGAATGACTGCATTCTTACCAGAACCTCCCTTTGCTGATTTCTCCAGGCTCCGTCAATTTGGACCTAACCTCAGCCCAAGTGTTTCTAAATAAGTAATACAGATTTATACTTCTAATGCAGGAGGAGTGGGGTCTACATGTAGAAAAGAGCTATTAAAACTAGCTACTATTTTTTTGGTAAATGAAGGTTGTTAGAAAAGAAAATTTTGAAGGAATTTCTTTTTTTTTTTAATCTCCCCTCCCCCCCAAGGGAAAAATAAAGCCCACCTTTTAAAGCCAGGTGTTCTTTATAGTTAAATGATAGTGGCAGGGAGAAGCTAAGCTCACTGGACTTTTCACAAAGTAATAAAAGTTTATACTAGCTTTGTTAACATCCATAATTTTAAATACATTGCCTAAAAACAAAACAAAAAGAAAAAGAAAAACATGGCGTCTGTGTCCAATTCCGTTTGCAAATCTCTCATGTCTACAGGTACCTTGGCAATTTGGTAGTCTGAAGTGGGCCCAGGCTCACCTCCACCCTCACCCCACTTCATTCCTACAGATGCTAATATAAATCAATTAGGGGCTGACACAGCAATTGGCTGCCTGACAAATGTTCCATAATAATGCAGCTCAAGAGAATGTGGAATTTCTGAGGTGCTGGCTATAACGCTTTCAATATAGCTGTAAATTCCATGCCATGTCAGCACGGGTGAAACGCTGAGTCGTAAATAAAATGTTTCCCCAATTCCTAAAGAGCTCCCTAGATGATTGACCAAAGCAAGTTGTGATTTAATTCAACCACTTAAACTTTCAGGGAGTAAAAACCAGACCTTCATCAAATTCAGACCAAAAAGAAAAAAAAAAAAAAAAAAAAAAAAAAAAGGTGGGGGAGACCTGGGAGAGGGGAGAATGCATATGTAGAGAATGGAGGGAAGGAAGGAAAGAATACTGACAGCCAAGTATTATTATAGAATGAGCACGGGCTGCTCCAGCTGAAGCCATTAGAGTGCTCATTATTTGGAAAACAGTAAAAGAAAAGACCCTGGCTAGACATGTGCTCAGTTCCATGGGAGTAATTAAAGGAGGCACACCACTTCTCCCCTCTTCATGGAGCACGGCATGTCATGCATGCGGTGACTTACATTTTCCACTGTATTTTAATGGCTAATGATGGAAGCATTCATGACTCATATGGTCCTACCAGATCCCTCTTCCATTTTGAGAAGCCTAGTGGACTTAAGCCAATTACCTTATTTGAGTGGGGGATGAAGGGAGAACTGTAGTTCTCATAAGTTTTTACTGAGAATCTCTCCAGGGGTAGGCACTATGCTACTTTCTCTATTTTCCACAGCTTTTAACATATGCTGAGAACATAGTAGACGCACAGATAATACACTGAAGAATGAATGAAATAAAAAAATGTGGCCTCAAAGATGCATTTCAGGACACATGAGAAAAATAGAGCAATATTAGCAAATTTAGATGAAGACCTAAAATTTGAAGGTACCCTCTGTGACTTTTTTTTAAATAGAGTATCATTATCCTGTCAAATTTGCCTTTAATTCTCTATAGTTTTAGATGTCATTATGTCCAAGTATATTTTGATTATTTATGGAAGGATAAAAACCTCCTAGAGATACAAGTATTGGAACATATTACTATCTGAATTGATGCTAATGCATACTCTTATTTTCAGAGAGATCCCTAAGTAGAGTGAAAGAACTCTTATTGCCAAGATAGTAATTGGTTTTATTTTTATGTTCTTCCATTTCACATTTTATCTAGCCTCTTCGCAAAAGTTATGAATATCTATGTATGTGCATAGATGTGTGTTTGTGCAATTCTGAGTATGCTCTTAGTATACTACTAAAGATGCTAAGTATCTTAAGTATATCATTGAATTCCTCTCTGATGTAATAGCTATAAAGCTATTACAGAGGAGCTGAAGATAATATAGTCCATTATCTGTGAAATGATGAATGCTTTTCATATTTGTGAATCGCAGTTATGCTTACTTCTCTGTTCATGAAGCTAATTGTGACTTTCATTAGGGATATCAGTAATTTCCAGTGTATCTGAACTTCTCAAGTATTTTTACATTTCTTAACTCTGGACTTGCACTTCCATAACCTCAAGTCACCAGGTATTTTTATTATTAAAATGTTGTAGACAAGACCAAACTCCTACGTAACCAAAAGTAATTAAATGACTAAGAATATTTAGCTATTTGTTAATTTAATATATTTTTAACCTTTATTTCCTGGTATAGATATTATCTATACAGTTCCTTGAAATATAAGACGCGAAGAACAAATCTTATTTCTACAATCTCAGATCTTTTCTGCTCATCATACGCCACACTCAGCAATATTCATAGTCAAACGTGTTATGCTTTACCTAGTCCTCAGGTCTTAGGACATACTATGTTTCCTTTTCCAGGAGCTAACTCCACTGTCTATTTGAATAACTTCAGCTTATTCTTAAAGTCTCAGCTTCAAAATCCCTTTCCCCAAGAAACTTTTGCAGACTACCTAGACAAGTTCCCCCATTCTCCTACATAACCATTTTAACTTCTCTATTCACAGACTCCAAAACCTCCCCATCCCCTCTTCTTAATCTCAGATAATTTTATTGAGAAAATAGGAACAGAGGTGCATTTTTACAAGCTCCACTACTACCCCCCTACCTCCATCCATGCCCAAATATCTTACCATCTCTCTTGGTTCATCTCTTGGATGAACTACAATTCTCCAACCAAAGGCTTGAACCTTCTGTACTGTTTCCAGTTTATGCATCACCCCAGATCTGTGCACTTGCCTTGTTCTCTGCCTGGAACAGCCTAACTACACTTTACACCACTGGACAAGGCACCCACTCTGCGAGCTGCTCCAAGTCTCCAGAATCATGTGTGGGTACAGCCCAATGGCAGCTTTCTCACCCCTTGCTATTGTGTGCACACCTCTTGCCTCCCACCTCTGGTCTTCCCAATGTGAGACAGCTTTGATGGATGGGAGGCAGGAACAGTTGAACAAATTCTTCTCCCAACAAATTCTTAGATGGACTGTTTGGGCACTTACTAACTTCTTTGATACAGTATCTCTGAAAATATCCTGCAAGACTGAGCAGTTTTGTCACAAAGCTATGGTCAGATTGGTACTATTCTCCTATATTTGCTTTTTTTCTTTCTAACCACACTCCCTTTGTCCTCACTTCTGCTTCCCTAGAGGGAATTTCACTCTCCCAATAAAATGTTAACACATAGCCTTTGTTTTCTTAGGATTCCCACTAAAACCCTCCTCCTGTGCTCTGGATACTTCCTTTCTTGCTCAAGGACACTGCTCCAATATGCTGAAATTAAAAAAAAAAAACATTGCTTCTGTCGTGGTCGCCTATGACTTCCATGTTTCCAAACCCAGTGGTCACTTCTCAGTCCTACCTTCACCCCACCTACCAACAGCACTTGACTGTTGATCCATCACATCTCCTTATAACATTTTATTCTCTTGGCTTCCAAGATATTTTTCTGGTTTCCCCTTTACCTTAAGGGCTACTCCTTCTCACTCTTCTTTGGTGGTTCCTATTCGTATTCCCAGTTTCTTAATGTTGGAGTCCTTGGGCTCAGTCATGAACCTCCTCTCATCTCTATCTATACCCACTCTTCATGAATATTGTCTTGTCCTGGGATTTTAAATACCATCTAAATGCTGATGAGGCTCATGTCTCTATCCCACCCCTAATCTCTCCCCCAAATTCCTTCTATTCCTCTGCCTCTTTAACATCCCCATTTAAGTGTCTATGGAACATCTTGAACTTTGCGTGTCGCATTCTTTATCTTTCCCTCTCAAAAGCTGCTCCTCCTGTAGTCTTTCTCATTTTATCTAATGGCAATTCCATTCTTCCCTTGCTCACATTTTTTTTAAAAAATTGACTTTCAACTTCTCTCTTCCTGTGATACCCTATTTCCAATCCACCAGCAATTCTGTTGACTCTGCTTTCCAAATATATCCAAAATCTAGCAACCTCTCACCTTATCCCTTTCCACCAACCTGATCCATTCTACCCCCATTGTTACTTGAATTATTACAATATACTCATAACTGGTATCCCTAATTCTATATTTGCACTTCTTCAGTCTATCCTCAAGAAAACTGCCAGAAGATCCTATTATAACATATAGATCATGTTACTGCAGTGACTTCAGAGTGGAAGACAAAGAGCTTTACATTTGTCTGCAAGATCATGCAGGATCTGGAGTACTGTTATCCCCCTGACACCATCACCTGCTACGTTCTCTCCTCCCTCCAAACACATGGATTACTTACTGTGCCCGGAAAGCATTAGCCATGCTCTCATCTCGGAGCCTTTGCCTTGCCAGGCACTCTGCTTTGCTTACCTCACCTTCTTCCTTTTCTTTTCCCTCTTCCAAAATGATCCTGCCCTAAATATTCTCATGGCTCACTCCCTTCACACCGCTAGGTCTTTCATCAAACATCATCTTCCCCGGCAGGTTCCCTTTACTCTTTAATTGCAATTGCTCAACATTCCTCACCCATCTTGCTACAGCATTTTCCCCTTAGAAATTACACCATTTAACCTACCTTGTATTTTACTTATTTATTTTATTTTCTCTCTTTCTTCACTAGAATGTAAGCTCCATTAGGGCAGGAACATTGATCAGTAGGGTTCCTGGCAATATCCTCTGTGTGCGTGGCAGCACCTCATGCATAGTAAGCACTTGGCAAGCATCTATTGAGTAGCAACACGCTGCACTTCCTCATCACACGTGCCAGACATGTCAGTCAATGTTAAACTCTTCTTTGCCATACCTGAGTGAGCAGTTTGCTAGAGTGGGATCAGAGTCTCTATTCCTTTCTGCAGTATCCCCAGGCTGTGGCATAGCACTAGCACAGAATTAGATGTACACTAAACATTTTTCAGAAAACCAAATGCAATTATTCTATTATCTATTGTGTGGCAAAAAATGATGTTTTTAATAAAAAGATATTTAACTAAAAAGCACTATGCAGATATTTTCAGTTATAGTATGTGATACTATATTGATCCACCATTTTTAAAACATTAGTGGTAGAAAAGTTTTCTTACTTAACTCGAATAAAAGAGAAGTTATTTTTCAATTCTGCTAGTTCTAAACTAGAGGAATATTTTTATTTTTTTAAGGAAGGCAGACCCTTTTGACACATGGGGACAAGTCCCCATGGGTTTGCTCAAAGAACTGAAACCCACTGATTAGAGTAAGCAAAGGTAAGGATTTCTAGTGCTCCAGTAAGTCTAGTCAGACAGAATGGCAGTCACAAGGTGAGAGAGATGTGAGATATCCTGAAGATAGTCCTCACCTAAAACGTCTCCTAAAGTTTTGGGCATAAAGCCTGAAATTGCAACAACTTTTGGGTTTCAACAGCTCTTTCTGATTGTGCAAAGAACCTTTAGAAGGGCTCTCAAACCCAAGTGGTGGAGCCACTGTGGTGTATTTCAGGCACTAGGACAAAAAGTTTAGGATATTTGTGTGCTGATGTCTTCACCCAGATGCAAATTCTTCCTTCTTTGAACCCCATCTCACCTGAAACTTCTCTTACACAGATAAGCATATTCAGCCTTAGATTAGAGTTATCTGTGCTCTATGTCTCCATTTACCCAGAGTAAGTTCTTGAATATAGTTTTAGCCCAATGCCTGTTATAGAGTAGTAACCCAGTATCTGTGAGTTGGTGGGAGTGAGTCAGTGTGGGGGGAAAGTTATTAAAAATGATAGGAAAAACTCTCCAAGCACAGAAAGGAAAATAAAAAATATTTTGTCATCATTACAATTTTGTTTTGAAGAATCTATTAAAGAAAAACATTTATTATTTTTCAAGGTTTTCTACAATCGGGCCTCAAATTATCTTCTGGTATTTGTCTCCCTTTATTCTGTGACAACTTCTACGTTCAATTTGGCTCAGCTCTCACGAATAGAAGTTGTAGGAGCCTATCTCGACTCCCTCTCTCTCCTCCATGCTTAAAATATTGCTCATTTTTAAAGACCCATTTCAAAATCTATTTCTTCTGAGAAGTCACATATACTTTGTTGTACAGTTGTCCGTATTCGTAGCTGTTATGGTCTTCATCACTCATTTGAACCCAATTTACTGAATGATATTGTTGGTTACTTTTTACATATTCATGTTCTGGCTATATAGCTGGGACTATTAATTCTTTGCCATTAAAAATAATATTTTAAAACTATGTCAGTGCCTCAGTTAATAACAAATAAATAGTTGCTTAGTTAAATTGCCTTCCTAGAACACATAGTGTGTGCTAATACTATGTGCTTGTCTTGATAGACAGCTTAAAAACTCTCTCTAGAACCTGTCCTTCACTTTATCATTAATTTCTCCTTTCTCTTCTTCTTGTTATAGCCCATTGTACCCAGGGGCTGTTCACCAAATGTTAATGGCCGTGATCTTTTCAATCAGCAATTTGTAAAGTGGGTGATTATTGTCTATAAGTGACAAGGGAGACACTATTTTCTATTCATGCTAATAAAAGGCTTGACTTATGAAGACAATATCTACAAACAGTGAATGGCAAAACTAAACTCCTAGTCTTCCAAAGCAAATAAGGTCAAGTTTTAGGAGGAAGAGTGACATCTATTGTTCAGAAGATGCTCATTGGTGTTTTCTGTTGTTACCTTCTGCGTTGATTCATGCTTGTGCCAACAATATGAGCTATAAATAATAGCATGTTTAACACAGAGTTGTACTTGTCAGCCCTTTGTAGCACTGGACACCAGACATCTGATTCCAGCAGCATTTGGTGGTCAAGTTTATTGGCAGATCACACATTCAGCAGCAGCAGTATTTTAATCCATGACCATTTAAAAAGCAAGTCATTAAAGATGGGAGAAGAGCTACATGAAAACACAACTAAGGCACATCTTTTTAAATTACTAAGGAAAACCATGAATTATGAAAGAATAATTCCTTTAAGCATGCCTGGTGAAATCTGACTTCTTTGGATAAAATTATGGCTCTGTAATTTTAAAGAAAAAAAATGAAAGCTTTAAATTTTATGTTACATGTGACCTATATAAAAAATAACTTCTCCTAAAAGGTCATTGTCAACAGCCAAGAGGACACTGACTTTTATGTGGTCAATTTGTATTTTCTTGAAGACGGAGAATGGCCCAGTGGGGATAATCTGTCATCCAGCCTCAACTTCAGCACCTCCAGTGGCAGGATTTTCACTTTCTCTTGAGGCAGATACAACGATATAAGATGGCAATACCTGTCTTAGCTTTGTTACAGTGTTGAACAGATTCAATGGTAAAATTCATATGAAAGCATTTAGAAATGTGTTTAGTACTACTATAAGGCATAATGAACACAGTGAAAGCCATGTTCATCCAGTATTCTAGAGGAATTGTAACTTTTAAAAGCTAATTATCCCTTTAAATACTACACAAAATATATTGCAAACAGTTCTGGAGATTAGTATTTCTAAAGTATATAATCCTCTTGGAGCTGTTAAAAAAAAGTTTGCCCCCAAGATAATTTAAATTTTTGTGAATGGCTCACAATAAGCATTTTAAATACTTTCATTTATGTATGTTTTATAAGTTATAAAGCTATAATAGTCACTTAATATAAAATACTTACTATGTGTACCATATCTTACCAATACTTACTATGTGTACTATGTGTACCATGTGTACTTACTAGGTGTACCATATCTAGTGGCAAAAAGTCCATATCCTCAAGACAGTCTCAAAATAAGTTAATTTCAAAACAATGTGGAATGAGCAAATTGGAGAATAGAAAAATGAGGATTTAGGCCCAAAGTTGCAAATATATAATGTAATAATTCCCAGAGGAACTGATAACATACGATGTTTATGTGTTAATCAGGTAAAAGTGGACGCAAGGTGAAGGGACAAGGAAAGGAATTTGGGGCAAGAAAATAGCACGAGGCCAGGCACAGTGAATGATCTATTAACCAGGGGTTACCTGAGAAGGGAAGGAGAGAAACAGCTGAAACTATGGTCAGTGGCTGTTTCTGTTTCTCTGGATCTCATTTAAAAGTGAAAAGGGAGGAGCCAGTGAAGGTCCAAGAGTATAGACAATGAGAGAGACAGTATGCTAGAGGGAGATTGAGAGGGACAGTATAGTGGAACAAATAGCATCAAGTCAAAATAAAGAGCTGGGTCTTAAATATGAGAAGGAACGTCTTACCCTTTGAATCTGAGAGAAGTAGTGAAAAAAGAGAACTGATGATGCAATTTGTGGGAAGACAAAATTTAAGGAAGCATAGATCTAGCCAACTCTTAGGATATTTGCCTATTTTATTTCATTTTGGTCAGCTTTAGTGGGAGATAATTTATAGACAATAAAATTCACCAATTGTAAGTGTATAATTTGATGAGATTTTACAAATGTATGTAGTACTATAACCACCACCACAATCATGACATACATTTTTGTCATCCCAAAAAGTTCTACCATGTATCTTTGTAACCGATCCCTTCCTTCTCCCTCCTAGACCCCAGAAACCACTAATCTGCTTTCTGGGGCTATAATTTTGCTTTTTTTCTAAAATTTCTTATCAATGGGATCATACAGTGTCTAGTCCTTTGTATCTGGCTTATTTTACCTGAGATTCAACGGTATCGTTGCCTGATTAAGTAGTTCATTCATTTATGTTGCTGACTAGTATCCCTTATATGAACACATCACAATTTATCAATTCATCCGTTGATAGATATTTAGGTTCTTTCAATTTTTTGGCTCTTATAAACAAGATTTCAATAAACAATCAAATACAAGTATTTTCATTAATATAGATTTTTCTGTTTTATGTGTAAATGGCCTGAAGAGGAATGGCTGGATCAAATGGTAGGTGTGTGTCCAACTTTTTGTACAAAACTTTCAAACTGTTTCCAAAGTGACTGTACCATCTTACATCCCCAATAATAGTCGATGAGAGTTTCAGTTGTTTCACATCCTCATCAATACTTGATATTATCAGCCTTTATAATTTTAGAATTGTCATAGGTCTGTAGTGTTATCTCAATGAAGTTTTAATTTTAATTTCCCTAGTGATGAATGATGTTGAGAATCTTTTCACATGCCTGCTTACCACCACATATTTTCTTGATGAACTGTCCATGTTTTGACTACTTTATATTGGGATATTTGCTTTCATATTACAGACTTCTAGAATTCTACATATGCAAGTCCTTTATCAGATTTGCAATTTTCAAATAAATTTTTGGAGTCTGTGGCTTCATTTTTAATCTTTCAATAGTATGTTCATCAACAAGTAGAACTTTTTAATTTTGATGAAATAAAATTTCAGAATTTTCTTGTATGATCATGCCTTTAGAGTAGTATCTAAGAAACATTTGCTAAACCCAGAGTTACAAGAATTTTCTCCTACATTCTTTTCTGGAAGTTTTAAACTTTTAAGTTTTATATTTAGGTATATGATCCATATTTAGTCAATTTTTATATATTGTATAAAATATAAATATACATGCTATACAAATCAAGTTTCTTAGTTTTTTTAAAATAAGGCTTTCCAACAGTTCCAGCACCATTTGTTAAAGAGATTGTCTTTTCTTCACTGAATTGCCTTTGCAATTGAAAAAAATCAATTGATCCTATGTGTGTGGGCCTATTTCTGGACTCTCTCATTATGTTCCATTGATCTCTTCATTAATCTCCGGCACCACACTGTCTTGACTACAGTAGTTTCATAATAAATCTTGAAACCAGATATCTTATGTCTTCTGTAGTGGGCTGAATGATGGCTCCCAAAAGATATGCCCATGTCCTAATCCTTTGAACCTGTGCATATTACCTTATTTGGAAAAAGGAATCTTTGTAGATGTAATTAAAGGTTTTGAGAAAAGGAGATTATTTTGGATTATTTGAGTGGATTCTAAATCCTAATAAGTGAAGATGGACACAGAGGAGGAGGTAATGTGACCACAGAGACAGAGATTGAAATGATGTGGCCACAAGGCCACAAGTCAAGGAATGTTGACAACCTCCAGAAAGCAATAAAGGCAAGGAGTGGATTTTCCTCTACCTCTTCCAAAGGAGTACAATCCTATGGACACCATATTTCATACTCTGGTCTCCAGAACTCTGAGAGAATAAATTTCTGTTGTTTTAGGCCATTCAGTTTGTTGTAACTTGTTACGGTAGCCATCTGAAACTAATATATCCTCTAAATATGATTCTCT
>NW_012153285.1:479418-481045 GCF_000956105.1 Propithecus coquereli | reverse complement strand
AAATTTAAATAGGCACATGTGGCTATATGGAATAGCACAGATGGTGCTGATTACAGAGGTATTCACATTGTGAAATTTTATTGAATTATGCACTTATGATTTGCACACTTTTGTGTAGCACTTCAACAAAAAAAATGTTTGAAGAACTAAAAGAAGTTTCCAAAACTCGCTCATCTGAAGCATCCTTTTTTCTGGATCATACTGATCAGTAAAGCTGACTCTGTGTGTGTGTGCACTCGTGTGTGTGCGTGTGTGTTTTAACCATAAACTTTTAGCAAGGCAGATGTAACCAAATAATGTCTTATTATTTTTTCCAGGAAAGGTAAAAGGATGAGTGATAAGCAAAGCATGTCTATTTAAGCTACATAGACTACATTCACAAGATTAAAAATGGTGTCATCTTTAAACTCCAGTGAAATTAACTGAGTGATAAAAGATCTATAGGGTAGAGTAACTTTACTTAATATCTTATAACTGACTTATTATTCTTTAATACTTGAGTTAGTTTTAACTAGCTCAATTCCTGCCTTTTAAAGAGTTTTTAAAAATATGTATAGTCCTAGCTGGCTCAATTTGACCAGATCTCCGCATATGACAGAAGTCTGAGGAGGCGATGTATATTCATAGCTTGAGGAGAACCATAAAATGGGTCATGTTTTTCACTTTTTGTGCAATTCTATATTTGTCTACAACCTGGTTTCTTTGATATGTGGCCTGTTTCTTTCTGAGAATGAGCCTGACTAGCTCATTCTGTTAATTTATCCACCCATCCATTTATCCATCCATCCATCCATCTATACGTCCATTTACCCAACACATATTGACCACTTAGAATTAGGAAAATAACATTAAAAAAGAATATGTATTTGTCTTGATAAAACTTACAGACAAGCAAGTGCAATAGATATAAATGAAATAATCATATAAATTATAACAAATGGTATAAAAATGTACAGTGTTAAGTGAGCATATAGCAATGAGACAAGCTCTAGTGTGGGTGGGTCAGAAAATGAGTCTTCATAGTGATATTGATCTGCAACCTGAAAGGTGAGTAGAAATTAGTTAGATTTCATGGTCTAACTAACAGTAGGGAAAGTTTGTAGAAAATTATAGGCAAAGGTGGAACATATACAAATACGCTGAAATATGCATCTATAAATGCAAGGAAGAGCTTCGTTATTTTTGAGAGACTTAAAGAAGGTAATTGTAATTGGAGAACCTAGACTAAAAGAAAGTGGCTTGAGGCCAGGCTGAACAAAGGCATAAATCAAGGGATGTAGGCCTCGTTGATCTTGCAGGGGATTTTTGTCTTGGTCATAAGAGCAATGGAAAGCAACAAATAGTTTCACACTGGATAGTGAGAAAGTCAGGCTTATGTGGTAGAACGATCACTTGGCTGCACTGTGAAGGATAGATTAGGAAGGATAACGGAATGTAAAGTACAAAAGCATATGCGCGCTGAGGAGTATAAGGGTAGATTTGGGAAGGATAGTTTGAAGACCACTTAGATAAGAACTAAATAGTTTAAATTACTGGAGATTTAATGAACCAGTTAAAGCAGTTCTTAGGATATAAAAGCCTGCAGGTGCTAAGGAGGAGAGAAGAGGGAGGTTTTTTATTTTTTCTA
>NW_012153285.1:475418-477828 GCF_000956105.1 Propithecus coquereli | reverse complement strand
GCATTGTAAAAATACTTGTTTCAACTACAAATGGGAAAATAGCTTCAATTAGTTCTCTGAGGAACCTTGATTTATGTAGATTGGGTGGGGAATCAAAGGAGTTTAAGTTACAGGATTTACTAAATTCAATTTAAGGTACTACTTGGGGATAGCGCATAAAATGCTTTACCCAGTAAGTATTTATTAGCAAGACAAAATGAAATAATCACTTTATGCTTCTAGAAACTATCATGATTTTATACCATCACCTGGAGAAAAAAAATAGTAAAATATTTAAAGCCTCTATAGACATAATACGAATTGAAATCCATAACTGTGTTAAAAATTTATAGAAACAAGAAAACCTAATACATTTGATGTTTGCATTGAAATACTATCTTCTAAAAAACAATCCTCAAGTAAAGAAAGCAACTTAGAGACACCTTAATGCAGGGGTCCCCAAACTATGGTGAGTTGTATAATTGCTTCTTTATATATTACAATGTAATAATAATAGAAATAAAGTGCACAATAAATGTGATGCACTTGAATTATCCTGAAACCATCCCTCCCTTCAATATTCATTGAATGAGCACAATGCACTCAAAGTGTGGAATATAGACTGTGTGGGCCCAGGAACCATTTGTTACCAGTCTGCAATGGTAATTGAAGGTAAGCATTTATTTTTATAGCAATTTGACAGGGTAACTTTATGTCTTTCGAACGCAGTCCTAAAATATTTGAGTCAGTATGTCTTGTTTTTTAAATTTCATTTTTCTAGCAATTCTTTTTTTAAAAGCATCATTACGAAAATGACAAATTATAATTTTAAAAAATCCTTCACCATAGACAGTTTGAGAGCGCCTGCTGCAGGGACCTCTGGTCCTGAGAGGACTTGGGTTCCAGCTCCCCTGAGGCGGGCCAGGGATCTCGTGAGTGAGCCATTTACCTTCTCTGAGGCTTCATGTCCTCAGCTTTTAGATAAGGGTGATAATTCATACCTCAGAGGGCTAGTGTGGAGGTGAAATGAGATAAAAGATTGGCAATTAACTGTTTCTCTGTATAGAGGGAACTTTTCTAGACAGCCTGGATTACCACAGCTGTTCTGTATGTGATTAAACAAAGAATCTCTGCAGTTTCTATGTGAAATAATACTTCATAAAAATGTTTTGTGTCTTAACTCATTTTCGGTTTCTTTTGCAAAGTCTCTCATTCCCATGTTGTTTGTATTGAGCTATGCAGTGACAGGTTTCTTTTTTGGGTGATTAGTGAGCAAGTAATGTTGCTTGGGCTTTTATCTCTCTCTGCATTGTCTTGCTGCTTATTGGCAGTGCCTCACATCACGAATTTAGTGGGCAAGAATGAAATGTGGTTGGCAAACCCTGTAATGCTGAATTATACTGTCATTAATCTTTCACATTCCTTCCCTACATTTTGCTGATCTTCAGCACAGAGAACAGACCTGGCTTACCTTCAGAGACTCATCAGACTACCTGAGGGAATGTAATTCCTTTAAGATCTCTTTTCTGCTTTATTTTTATATAATCATGAATTTTAGTAACTGACTGAGATGGGATCCATGCACGAGAAGTTTACAGAATTTGTATCCAATTAGCAAGGGCCACTTTCTACTCTCTAGTTGTAGATGCATTTTTTCAACTGACAATTGTCAATTTGCATGAATTGCTGCTTAACTCTTTTAAGACTTTGTATCCAGGATAGAAATTGTCTTTTCCAGGAAGTTTTACCAAGCTGGGTGTAAATCTACAGTACCTCAGCAGTAAAACAACCCCGGAGGAATAATTTTGTGCAACCATTTCAATCTCGATACCAATTAAATTGGTATGATGTATCTTACCACCGTCATACAAAGCAGGTTTCTGTGCCATCTTTTCACCCCTTGCTTAGAGAAAGCCATCAGATTTACTTGGCCCCACTCAGATGTAAGATCATATATCTTTTTTTTCAGAGGTTTATGGATTCTAATAGCAACAGAAAATACTGAAATAAGCCTATTTTCGTGACTGCTTTCAATCAGTATGTAACACACTTTCCATTTTGTTTTCACTAGAAATAAATTGTACTTTAAATCCATGCTCTCCTTAAATATGTCAAATCTGTGGAATATGATATCATCTCTAAACTGGAACCTTCTTAGATGGTGTTGTTAGGAAGGCTTAGAAAAAGTGTTTTGCAAGCTCATAATATAATTCTAGAACAGGTTTTATTGCTTTAGAAGATGCTAGCATCCTCCTGAGATTAAGAAATTGCTATAATTGCTATGTGAAAGAGCAGGCAGAGAAATAGCTTTTTCTGATAAACTTTAAAGTGCTTTACAGAAGCAAGACAGGGTCGCTTTAAATATATAAACTTCCTTTACTCTCAATTTCCCAAATCCTATTCCGCCACACCCTCGCACCTCATTCCTCCT
>NW_012153285.1:438840-471323 GCF_000956105.1 Propithecus coquereli | reverse complement strand
ACTTTATAGCACCAGACAAGGCTTATTGCAAGATAATTGGCAAAAATCTTTGATCTTGTTACATTCTGATGTATTTATAATACTTAATTTAGCAAATATTTATGAAGTACCAACTATGTGTCACAACCTTTATTAGGCATGAGGGATATGGCAGGAAATAGGAAAGGTAATTCCTGTAATGAGCCATGATGACGTGTGGAGCCTCTATCTTCAGCCAACAAAAAAACTCAGATGGGCTGCCAAATGTTTCCAATGCCCTACCTATTCATAATGTCCCCAAATCTTTCTTCCAGTCAAAGACAGTACATTTCTCTTTTTAACAATCTGAAGACATCAATTTTCTTGAAGTTTCCAGAATAGACATAAGAGTGTATTTCTGATAGGGTAATGATATACGTACTTAACAAGTGTATCGAGTACCCTCCATATACCATTCACTGTAGATACAGCAGTAAACAGTATAGACCTTATGCCTGCTAGTAGTCTGTAAAGGAAGAAAGCTAGGAACTGTCTTAACTCGGAGACATCAGTAATTCCACCTAGTTTATGCTAAAGGAAAATGGCACATCTGCCAGTTTCTCTAAGACCTGTCTCAAAATATTAAGTGAAATATCAGCATTTCTGGCACAGATGATGTAGACAGAGACACAAACCACAAACCAAGCCACAAACCACTTCTCCTGTTTCCAAAGCGTGGATTCCTTGAAGCCTCTCCAATTTGTGTCGTATCTTCTATTTGGCAGTGCAATAAAAATGCACAGAAAACCAGTTTTTGCATTGAATTTAGAGGGAGAATTTATGGGATTGTTTATCTATTTCACCTTTTCAAAAAATTCTTTTTTCCTCCAAATATATAGTTGAATGGGAACAACTGTTTCTATAACATGACCCATTTGGTGGCCACAGCCATTGAATTAAGCAGTAGACACCTGATCCAGACTGGACAAATACATCTTTTCTCTGGAAAATTTGGATTTGCTATTAAGAACTTTAAAAAAAAAAAAGGATAAACCTAAGAAAGGAATAGCAGAACTGCCTAGTGAGAGTGTCTTAGGTTTAAAAATATAAATCAGATCCTATTTCTCCCCTGATTAAAATCATACAATGGTTTTCCATTGTTACTCTTTACCTAAACCTTCATGGCAGTACAGGACAGCTTCTGCCTACTTTCTGGGATTCACTTTTTATCACTCTACCCCTCATTCAATCTTCTTAATCTTCCCATCTCTGAAACATGGCAAGCTCATTCCAGTCTCAAAGACTTCACATTTGCTCCTCCCAACAAATTGAAATAAATGTCCTCCAATTTTCCCATGACAATTTTCCTACTCCTCCTTATCATCCAGGTTTCAGCCTTTCTTTATGACCTTATTTAAAGCACCTGCCTCCTCAAGTCACTTTCACTTGCATTTCCTCTTTCCCAGCATCCTTTTACACTTTTTAAAATTTTTACTTATTATGGGTACATAACAATTGTGTATCTTTATAGGGAACATGTCAATGTTCTGCTACAGGCATGCAGCGTATATTAATCAAACCAGAGTAATTAGAGTACCCTTCATCTCAAACATATGGAACTTCTTTGTGTTAGGAACATTGAGATTCCACTCATTTAGTTATTTTAAAATCTCTTGTAGCATCCTTATTATTACCTAAAATTATATTATTTTGGAATATTTGTTCATTCATTTATCTCCCCTCAATTATTGTAGAATATACTCTTTTCATTGATTTGTCTGACTAGTTCATTGATATATCCCCAAGACCTGGAATAATACCCAGCATGTTATGGCAATCAACAATCAGTATCAATAAATATTTGCTGAATGAATGAAGGATTGAATGACCCTATAACGTGTAATATTCAGGAATTGTTGTCATCTTTGTTTTGCTACCAGTTGGAACTGAGAAGTAGAGGAAGGTACAGAGAGGGGAGAAAAACAAAACAGATGTGCTAAGATTCGCTTTAGCGGGAGACTGAGAGTCTTGAAAGTATACCAATTCTTGATTCCTATTTATTTCTTAAGCTCATATGCATCCCTCTTGTGTTCCTTGAGATGCTCTCAAATGCCTATAATCAATTCCTTTTTTACTGAAACTAATGTGAGTAAAATTTCTGTTACCTCCAATGAAAAAGTAGTTGCATGTTTTATCAAGGTATAATTTACATATAATACAATGCACAGATCTTAAGTTTCCACAATTTTAAGCATCTATGTAAGAACTACCCAAAGCAAGATATTGAACATTCTCATTATTCCAGGATTTTCACTCTTACCTCTTTCCAGGTGGTCCTCCACCCCACTTACAGAGTCACCTTCTGACTTTTATTACCGTAGACTAGTCTTTCCTGATCTTATAACTAATATAAACAAAATTACTCCGTGTGTGTTTTCATGTCTCATATCTTCTATTCAGCATAATGTGTTTGATGTTTATGTTTTTGTGTCACTGAGTCAAGGCCTTGTTAAGATGCTTTCTTTTTATTGCTGAGTAGAACTCCATTATATGAATGTACACAACTTGTTTATTCAAGAAAGAATTCTAAATGCAGAAATCGCACATTGGTTGAATGAAGGGAGGGCGAGGACAACAAGAATCCCTTATTTAAATTGGGAAGAGGATTGTGATGCATGTGGTTTAGCACAGCAGTTGGATTTTCATCTTCTTTTATGTCATGTATCCACGATTTTTAGGGGGTTTGGTGGCAAAATTTCAAAATATTTTAATATGGCTGGGCACAGTGGCTTATGCCTGTAATCCTGGCACTCTGGGAGGCCGAGGCAGGTGGATTGTTTGAGCTCAGGAGTTCGAAACCGGCCTGAGCAAGAACGAGACCCCATCTCTACTAAAAATAGAAAGAAATTAATATATAGAAAAAATTAGCCGGTCATGGTGGCGCATGCCTGTAATCCCAGCTACTCGGGAGGCTGAGGCAGAAGGATCACTTGAGCCCAGGAGTTTGAGGTTGCTGTGAGCTAGGCTGATGCCACGGCACTCTAGCCTGGGCAACAGAGCAGCAGTCTTCCCCTGAAACCCACATTGTCTAATACACGTCAGAAACATGCTCAGCTGACTTTATGCTTCTTTTGGCAAGACAACTACTACCCAAAAATTTCTGTCCCATAATGTTTGGCAATGAAAGTAAAACCAAAGAATCTGTAACTTTCATTGCACCATTCTTTTCTTTGACATTTTCTAACTCAATTTGTGCCTAAAATGAGCCATCTGCAATGAGATATTTACAGTCATAATGATAGAGGATACATTTTTCCTAATGTTTACCAAAGAAAAATTATTCTAGACATAACAGCAATGATAAGTATATGTCACTTAATTGTCTCTAGCTGTGCCCCAAGCCACTGTATCATTATTAATTTGATTTGCCTTAAAAAGTTATTAATTTGATTAAAAATATCAAAAATAATTTTCAATGTAATACAAACGAAATGAAAGAAAATTCATTTAGGAAAACTCTGATTCAATCTTTGGACATCCTTAGAGGTCCATGTTCCAGGACCTTAGAGGATCTATTTTTCTTTCATTATTCTAGCATTCATTTTAGAGACCTGTAACTTCCCAGCCCAGAAATCCCTTGGCTCTCCAAGGCAGGCAAAGTGGGCTTCCACTGATCTGGAATATCAGTGAGGACTGAGGTCTGAGGGATGGAGGAAAGGGTCCTATTTGCAAGACATAATCTCACTTCCCAAGTGCTAGATACACATGAACCGCAGGGTATAGTTTGTATTAGAACCTCCACTGCCCCCAAAGTGTTGGCTTGGTTTCTTCTTTAGTCCTACATATTTTCTTCACTACTTTCCCAAGTTTCACTTTAAATGTATGCTTGCTTATTGCAGTCTAGGGTGTGAGGAAAGAGCAACTCCAGTTTTTCATGTATAATTCCACTTGCCCCCAACTGGATTAATAGCACTGCCCTATATTTCTGCCTTTCATTTTCACAGTTCATTTATGTTTAAACTAAAACATAATAATTGATCATAAAACATTGAAGCTGACAAGGCCCTTAATGATTATCAAGCACTACAGACCACGTGACTGAGCTTCAGAAAGGTAAATAAATTTGTCCAAGAATACACAGTTATCGATGGAGATAGGGTCTTGTGCCCAGGGCTCCTACCTCTAAAATCACCTCTTTTTAATGACAGGAAGTTTATAGCAGATAGTGCAGGGGGAAAGATTTCCAAGTTTCTTTTCAAACTCAGAAATCAGCTATGCAATATTTTTCTAGGTAGCAAGCTCCTACCATTGCCTTTTCCTGAAACTTTAAAGTAATTCTCATGAATTATTCCAAGCACATGGAAATCAGGCATCAAAGGAGAAAAGCAGAAATAATAGAACACAAAGCTGCAAGCAGGTGTCTCTCCTTTATATGGGGAATATTTAATTTTCAATCACTTGTTTGCAAGAAGACATCCAAAATGTCTCAGAACTAGTTACTATCCAATATGAAATCGTCTTCCCTGCTGCTTTTGCCAGCCAACATTTCATTTCTTCTTGTAACCACCTCTACATTTATTAAAAAATAAAAAATAAACCCAAGGAAATAATCCTTGTCTTGATGTTCAATTCTTGATATAATTGCATAGAGTAAATATGTGTATGCTCTCCCTGGAACATTATTTCCTTGCCTGTACTCTTTTTCTTTGGCCTAAGTTAAGGTATTGGGAATTTCAGTCACTGTAGAATGGGAGGGAAACGCTGTTCTCATGTTAAAAACATGGAAATATGAAGCATCTCCCTTAGGCCAGGTTAGAAAGTCCCAAATAGGAAGAATATTATACCATTACCTGATGTATTCAGGACCACACAGATTTTCCATCTTCAAAAAAATTAGACTTGAATATTCCCTATTTGTTCCAAAGGACTCTTCTATTAATAACACTGTTCTTATAAATCCCTGGTACTAATATACTGTGTATTCCAATGCCGTTAGAAGACATAAAATGACAGTTAACTACTCATGGAAACAGAGCTGTTGGGTTTATCAAGTGCGATTGGCTTTATCCATCAACCTTTTGCAGTTTGGAATTAGAGAGGGTAACTACAGGATCTCCCTACAAATGTCTCTTGCTGGCATCATCAGAAAGTAAGGACTAAGCTGAAGGGACGAGAAGGCTGTCAGCATGCCATTCTCAAGTATATATTGTCATTTTCCATTTAATAAAGTACTGTTATTTCACAGGGGAATAGTAAGTTCCTATACTTCTTACTATTAGGAATTGTTGAGTGTTAGCGAGTTATTTTTGCATTTGCACAATCAATCTCAGCTTACCTCAAAACTGAGTAAAAGAAAAAACCTTCTTTGTATCAATTAATCTTTGCATTAACCCTTGAAAATAATCCAAAGGAAGAAGAATCAATCAACAGAGAAGATGAAGAGAGATGTGACTAAGGCACCAGCAGAACTCTCAAAAAAAGACTTATTTCTGACCTAAATGTTGCCAGAGAAGCAGATTCCTAGATGTATCTTGGGGCTTGCAGCTGCCAGGAATGTTTTCTGGGTGGTCACAGAGCTCATTAATCACTCTGTGTGTTCACTAGCCTGGTGGCAGATTGACATGCAGAAGCCTAAAGGACCAGCTAAACCTGGCAAATCTCATCATTTTATTGGCTGGCTTAAATCCCTTCAAAGCCCAAACTCCTTTGCATAGTGTACGAGGCATTTCCTGATATAAGCCTAAACCCCTCTTCCATAACATCTCTGACTACACCCTCTGTCCTATCCTAAGCTTTAGGCTATGCTGGGCCATGCTGCTATGCCTTTTTAAATTCCGCTCCCTTGGTTGCTCTATCCATTCTTCCTAGTCAACCTAGTGAAACACAAAGCTTTCAAAACTCTTCTCAGATTCCACTCACCTAGTTACTTCCTTATTTTATCCTCATAGCACAGTTTGGTAACTTTTTGTTTATCATTTTTTAGTATTGTATCTATTGTTTACTGTTGTAACTATTCTGCAAAGGCAGGAAATAACTCATCTTGTCTCAGCACACAGCACAATGCCTGGCACATGACAGGTGCTTAATAAACGTTTGATGAATAAAAGAGGCAATGGGTCCAGCTAATGGATACCTAGTCTGTGTCCAACAGTGCCAAAGCTAATTGTCCTTTCACTATGGAAGCAAATCATCACCAAATTCAATGTTCTCAGTCCTAAGTGTCCAAAATTTGAGTTTTGAAATAAGGTCAACAGGCAATGAATACCTAGACAAATCTAAAAGGCAGGCGAAGTATGGAATTGGAACAGTTTCCAAGCCAGAGACTGGCTTTTCCAGAGAAATAGGGAGAAGGGGGATCGGGAGGGGAGGAGAGAGACGACTCTAAAATTAGCACTGTAAATGGCATAGTAGCTCCAGGAGAATTGAAAGGAGGAAGACAATTATGCACAGCAAATGGTCCAAAGCATGCTCAAGTCCCAAATGTCTGATGACGCAGAGCAGAGTTACAGAAAGCTTACTTTAAGTTCAAAGGCAGAAAATTCAGTCACTTGAGGACAAAATGGGAATCCAATCCCTAATCATCTCAGGGACAAGGAAGAAATGTAAGAGCTAAGGAGTAGATCAACAAGAATGTCTTGTGCCAAGTCATTTACTTCTCTGCTTCACCTTATATTTTTTCTGCCAGGGACAAGCCCCAGTCACAGTACTTCAAGAAAGACTTTCCATATCTGTGGGGTGGTAAGAGCAGTGTTTAATAGTTAAGCTGTAGAGTCAGACTGCCTGAGCTAAAAGCCTGAGTCCATCACTTTCCAGCTGTGAGGCATTGGTCAATTACTTAACCTCTATGAGCTGTAGAATGGGGCTGAAAATATACCTACTTCATAGGCCTGTTGGGAGAATTAAATGTGTTAATCCACAGGAAGTATTTAACTCAGAGACTGGAAGGTTCAGAGTAAGTAGCCAGACAAGTCATTACACTTTTAAAGAAGTTCATGGCAGGAAACACATATTTAATTTTTCATGTAGACCCCAATCAGTTCTCTTTCTATTTATTCGGGTTTTTTTATAAAACTATCACAATGTTTTTTAAGAGGGGAAAAAAACTACCAACTAAAAAAGATACCACTTTGAGTAGAAATAAGATTATAGAAATGTATAATGGATTCAAAACTTTACAAAAGGAACAAAGTTTTATTTTCTAATTGATGCATTAGTTTGGTGACAACTAATGTATAAATGTTTGTAGTTTTTCTTTTTTTTTTTTAAACAACTGGTAATCAATTTATTAAAACAGTTGGCTTAAGCATCTGCAATGGTGACTTCGACCTCAAGTCCTGGCTCAGTACTGATAGAAGTAATCTGCTTAACAAGCTCAGGTCTGTGCAAGTCCATTAATGAGTGGCTTGTGGATTCTTGTTTGGAAGCTGTCCCAAGTCTTAGAACCTTCACCACAAGTTTTTCTTGTAGTGATTTCAAAGTCGCGGTAGGCATCCGAACCCGTCCTTTAGCTTTGAGATTCTTTTCCTTTGTGCCTCTGATCAAGTCAGCCAACACACCCCTTCTCCAGGGACTTCACGTTGAGCTTGGTTAGGGTACTTCTAATTTGGTGAATCGCCACCTCCGGCTCCACGGGTGTTTTTCTGGCACCTTTAAAAGCCACGGCAGTGGCGCGGCCTCGTGACCCACCCGATCCTCGGCGAGACCGAACGGCGGCGAGTCAGGCGCGGAAGCGGGCACACCTGGGCCCCCCTGCACCTGCCACCGTGGCTTCCTCCAAAAGCGATTGTAGTTTTTCAAGAAAGCAGTTGCTTAAATAACACAACAATAGAAAATACAATTTAGTGTATACAGGCCGTTAAAAATGGGCCCCGTTGCTCTGCAGTCCTCTGGACTCGGGCTGCTTCCTGCCTTCTGTTCCACCGTCCCTAAGGTGAGGGAGCTGTCGTGGGCTTAGAGTTCGAGATAGAGCTTCGACCATCTCATATGCATTCCAAGAAGCAAAAAGGAAGAAGGGGATGCATTTTTCCCTTTAAAAATATATTTCAGAAATTGCCACACCACTTTTCTACATTTATTATTAGCCAGAACTCAGTCATTTTACCACAACTAGTAGCAGAGAAGACTGAGAAGTATAGTCTGTGTTCAGATGATATATTCCACTACAAATTGGGGGTTTTATTACTGCAGAAGATACTGGGGGGCAATTAACAGCCTTTGCCAGAGCTGGCTTTGTGTTCTTTATGTGGACTGGAGTATTATCCTCATAACTCTAGTATGATGCAAACATTTGTATGAAGGGAATTTGTTTGCTTATTAGTAAATCATTAAGTCAAAACTAGATTTTCATGAGTTTCTCTATATCCCTGTGCTTTGTTTCAAGGTAATAGATATTTGTCAGTTTTTCCTGACTAAAATGAATTTCTCTCATTGCAGAACTATTTCTCAGGCTAAAAATCCAACTTCCAGAGCAAAAGCAATATTAGTGAGGTGTTTACTCCTAGACTGACATTCCAGAAACCCTGGAGTATTCAAAACTGCATAAATGTAATTTTTCTTGATTAATGATCCTTTGTCCATGCTGTCCCCATTACCTGTAATGACCTCTTAACCTTTCTTTCTAGCAAACTCTTATTCATTCTTCAAAACCCATCTTAAATTTTCCATCTTTGTGAAGTCCCCTATAACTCTCCCAATCACATTTAGCTTTGCCCTCCTCTATGTTCCCACAGCACGTTGTTTTTATGTCTGGTATCACACTTGACACATTGGGTTGTGAATATTTGCATTCCTCTGCCCTCTCAAGTTGATTATGATTTGGGGAAGCGGACAGACACTCAGAAATATTTGTTTAATGAATAAATAAATTGATTCCTCCCCTAATAGCTGGTTATTTATATGACATTACTGTAGAGAAAGTTTCTTTAATTAACAGAAATACAACATGAGCAATAATAACAGCACTGATATACCCGTGACCTCTCCTACTTCACAGAGAACATAAAACCATCAGATGGAAATGTCTGCACTTTTCTGCCATCGTAAACCCACCTTCCTCCTCCTCTTTCATCTCTTCTGTTTTTTCCCTCTTGTTATAGTCCAGAAGGTAACCCTCAATCTGTGTTATAGCTCCTGCATCCCCTACTCTTACCCCAAAACCTCGCAATATTAACTATCTTTTTCTTTCTTGTTCATCTTCTTTCCATTGTACCCTTTCCATCATCAATTAATCACTTGCAATTCATTTTCACATTTAAAAGAAACCACAACTTTGAACTCTATTTCCTTTACTATTGTTGGCAGTATTTTTTTCTCTCCTTTACAAAGCCTTGAAGAAGTTGCCTAAACTCACAGATTCACTGACCTGCTGCGGACTGACTCCTCAACTCACTCTAATCTGTGTTCCTCTGCCACGCCTTCGGCCACAGGGCTCCTGCCACAGTCCCCAGTGAGTTTTCTGCCAACTACGCTGAAGGGCATTTTTCTGCCTTCCTGTTCTTTAACTCCTTCAGCATCATTAGAGAGTGTAGAGTACTGTCTGTGTCTTTCTTGAAACAATCTCTGCACTGGGCTCCTGTATCACCGAATTCCTCTCATTTTCTTTTACCTCTGGGACTAATTCTCGGTTTCCTTTGCTGGATCACTGTCCTTTAACTTGCTTTTGATCTTGAGTTCTTCAAGGTTTTGTCACTAATCCTTTCCTCTTCTTAGTCTGCATTCTCTATTTCATGATTTTATCCATGCCCATATTTTAAATTCCCATCTATATTATGAATACTTTCAAGTGAGTGTCTCCTTTCCAAACTTTTCCTCTGAGCTCCAGACTCGAGTAACAAATTGCTGACCTAATGTCTCTAATTAGAAGTCTCAGATTATCTACATGCTTAGCAAATTTAACATGTTCATCCCTGAACTCATGATCCCCTTCCCCAGCCCAGCCTTCCGTGAGCGTTCTCTTGTTTAATAAATGGCATTACTATTTATCCAGCTGCCCATCTAACAAAAAGAATTCAGTTCTGCTTGGCCTGACTTCCTAGCAAGTTAAGGGGACTTTGGTATATTGTGGTAGCCAGCCTCGAAGAAGGCTGTCGATGATTCTGCCACCTGGTATTCACCCTTTTGTGAATCCTTTCCTTTAAGTGTGGATTGGATTTACTGATTCACTTCCAAGGAATGGAATGTGACAGAAGGACTGGGATGGCTTTTATCTTTTCATCTTGGGTATGTGCTTCCTCACGCGCTCGTGCTCTCTCTCACCAATTGTACTGAGAGAAGCTAGCTACCGTATCATGAGGTCACTCAGAAAACCCTGTGGAGAGGCTCACACCTCAAGAAACTGAAGGCCTCGGTTGCAGATGGTATGTGAAGAACTGTGCCCTGCCAACAACCACATAAGTGACGGTGGAAATGGAGTCTTCAACCCAGTTATGACCCGAGATGACTGCAGCCCCAGCTGACAGCTTGACAGCATCTTAGTGAGAGAATCTGAACCAGCTAAGCTGTTTTTTTTTTTTTTTTGATTTCCTAAGTTTTGGATAATTCGTTATGCAGCGAAATGTAACCCAATATACATTTGAAGAAGAAAAACACTCTTGTGGGAACCAGATGACTCCTGACCTGTAATAACTTTACCATTTTGTAGAGATTGCAAAACAGACATACCTATGTAGAGTATTGTGTAGATATGAGCTTGTATTAACAACACAATTGATTTATATGTTTTCCTATAAAAATAACTTAAAGCAAAACTTTGTTTTTAGTGTGAATTGTCTTTTATTCTAAAAACTTTAACTGTTGCATATATATAAAAAAGAAGTTAAATATCCATGATTCATGACCTCTAGGTCTTGATCAAATAACCTAGTAAAGCTTATACAACCCACTCTTGACACATACATCTTCACCTTCACATACTCTGCTGAACATGTTGGGCAGCAAGAATTCTACTGAGCTGCCAGGGACAAGCCACATTAATAGATTCCATTTTCTGTGTACATTTTTTTTTACTTTTTAATTCAAGCTAAGATTATGAGGTATTTTCATTTCTCTCTTTTAAATGAATGTAAATACATCCTAATTAGACTCTCAATTCCCCTTCCTTTCTCTTTTTTTCTCCTTAATGCATTTATCTGCTGTTTGTTTTTCTCCACTTTCTTCCCCCCAAATCATGGTTATTTGTTTCTTATTAACTTTATAACCAATCACAAAGGATGCAGGAAACAAAAGCAAGTACAATATAATAAAAAACTAGTAACATGGGCAATGACTAAATTCAATCCATATAGCTTAGGTAAAAATAAAGAAACAACTTACAACTCATTTCTTCTCTGACAAGAATAATAATTTCAATGAAAAAACTCTCTAATAGCAAAGGCAGGCATCTTGGAGCATTGAAATTAAAAAGAAAAAAAAAACTTTCAAAAAGAGAAAACAGCAGAAATAATCACATGATTGAACCCTGTATAGTAGTTAAAAAACCTCCACAGTAAGTATTAGAAACCCAAACAATTTACCACCAAAATTCTGACATGAACATGTTGGAATAATTTAAGAATGAAGCATGATATATAATTGGATTTAACAAGAAAAAAGTTTTAAAAGTTTTAGCAATAAATTATTCAGAAATATGTATGACAGCATTAAAATTTTACATTAACTGATAGCATCTATTTCAGAATTAAAATGACTATAAGAAGGAGTCATAGTTCTTCATTTAAATCTTAATGCTGAAATAAAGACTGTGGTTATTAAAATGCAAGAATCTTCTGTTAACTCAAGATATCTGATTTTTTAAAAGATGGATAGAAAAGATATAGAAGTAATTGCTATGAGTATTGCCAGAGATAAGCCCTTAAAGCAAAATGAAGAAAGACTGACTTTATACAACTAGGTGATTCAACAGAAAATTGTAGTCATTATTATTTGTCTTAGTCTGTTTGCATTGCTATGAAGGAATATGTGAGGCTGGGTAATTTATAAAGAAAACAACTTTATTTGGCTCATGGTTCTGCAGGCAGTACAAGAAGCGTGGCATCAGCATCTGCTTCTGGTGAGGGCTTCAGGAAGCTTCCATTCATGGCTCAAGGGGAAGGGGAGCCAACGTGTATAGATATCACGTGGTGAGACAGAAACAAGAAAGAGAGAGTGAGGGAGGTGCCAGGCTCTTTTAACATTCAGTTCTTGCAAGAATTAATAGAGAAAGAGCTCACTCATTACTGTGAGAAGGGCACCAAGCCATTCATGAGGGATCTGCCCCCATGACCCAGACACCTCCCACTAGGCCCTACCTCCAACATTGGGGATCAAATTTCAACATGAGATTTGGAGGGGACAAATAGCCAAACTATGTCATTACTCTTCATCTTTCATTTTTTCATGAGCCCGGAACCCTTTCTGACTGTGGCATATGATGGGAAACTGATTGATCACAGATCTTTTTATTTTTCAATCACCACCAATGAATCTTCCAGTTTGGAAGTAATCCACCAGTTACCATGCTACTGATACTCTAGATCTCTCTGTGCATACATCCTTCAAATTAATGGGAAACGCATCTTTTATGCATTGCTATTTCCTGACACACCTACACACACACACACACATATGTATATATACCTATACACACACACAAACATATAGACTCCTGCCCCAAAACATCACCTATATCTAAAAATAGTTTTGCTTTATATCTTTTATAATTTCCAATTAGCTACTCCACCTTGATTTAATTATTTTGTCAATCAATTTTGTCTGTTTATGATAGTCTGCAGTTTTCTTAAAGCTACTTTTTATGTAGACAGCTATAGAATAATGATGTCAATGATTACATTGTTTTCTTATAAAAAGCAAAAGATTAAACACAAGAAATAAGACTACTATGAAAATGATATAAAATAAGAAATTCATTAGATTCATCTCAAATATATTTTGGCAACATTATGAACTTTGATGAAAACCAGTATTAATTCATTTTTATTGAGATATAATCTGTATATAAAAATATTCATCCTTTTAAAGTGAACAAATCATTGGTTTTTAGTATACTCATAAAGTTGTGCAACAATTACCACTATCTAGTTTCAAAACATTTTCCTCACCCTATAAAGAATCCCCATACATATTAGTCATCATTCCTCCTTCCTCTCTCCCTCCAGCCTTTGTTAACCACTGGTCTACTTTCTCTCTTTTGCCTCTAAGGCCATTTCATATAAATGGAATCTTATAATATCTAACCTTTGTGTCTATATTCTTGCACTTACCATGATGTTTCCAAATTTCCAGCATGTTTCAGAACTCATTCCTTTTTATGGCCAAATACTATTTCCTTGTATAGATATACATTTTTTTATCCATTCATAATGTGGTAGACATTTAGAATGTTTCTACTTTTTGGCTATTGTGAATAATGCTATGAGCATTCATGCACTATTTTTTGTGTGGACATATGCTTTCAATTCTTTTGGATATATACCCAGCAGTAGAATTACTGGGTCATATGGTAATTCTATGTTTAAATTTTGAGAAACTACCAAATTGTTTTCCACAGTTGCTGTGCCAATTCACATTCTTACCAGCAATGTAAGAGGGTTTCCATTTCTCTGTATCCCTGCAAGTAATTGTTATTTTCTGTTTGTTTATTATTACAGTGAGTGTGAAATACTATCTCATTGTGGTTTTGATTAACATTTCCCTAATGATCAATGATAGGGAGTGTCTTTTCATGTGCTTATTGGCCATTTGTATATCTTCCTTGAACAAATGTCTATTTAGATTCTAGACTCACTTTTAATTCCATTTGATTTGCATTTTTTAAATTATTGAATTGTAAGAGTACTTTATATACTTTAGATAAAAGCCACTTATCAGATAATGTAATTTGAAAATGTATTTCTCATTATATGAATTATCTCTTTACTTTCTTGATAGTGAATAATATCCTTTCAAGCACGAAAGTTTTAAATTTTGATGAAAGTTTTTAATTTTTCTTTTGTTGATTATGTGTTTGGTGTCATATGTAACAAACCATTGCCTAATCTAAGATCACGCAAATTTATACCTTATTCTTCTAAGAGTTTTATAGTTTTAGCTCTTGCATTTAGACCTCTTATCCATTTTGAGTTAATTTTGTAGGACAAGATAAATGCCAGGAAGCTCACTGTTCTTAAGCTTTAGTCATTTTTCTTGAATAAATGATCCCCAGATTGTTGAAAGGCTTTGGTTAATTTCCAGAGTTGTGAAGAAGTTAATTTTGACTCTTTATGTCAGTCTTCTTGCTGTTGTGGAGAAGAGGACTGACTTTTGGAGGTCCTTATTCTGCCATTCCTAATGACATGTAGCATCAGTTCTTGAAATGGCATTTTTCTTTTTGTTGTCCAGAAATTTTTGACTGAAACAAGTTATAGGCAGTAGCATATATTAACATACCAAATATTTTTTATAGCAAACTTGCATTTGTATTTGCTTACTTGTCCCTAAGACAAATATCTGTTGAAATCAAAAGCTTCTTAAAAACAAAGCTTTTAGTATGTTAATATAATAGAATTCAATTGAGTTTAACAACTTTTAGATGTAACATGTTTGTCCACACAGTCTCCCTCCAAATGATGAATTGGCTTTGAAACCATTAGGTCAAAAAGAGAATGATTATCTGAGGCACAGTCACTATTGTTATTATTATGATTATTATTGTTGATTACAACAGCTATAGATTTAGCTTTTGCCATGTGAAATGTCCAATACTATTTTCTGGGAGAAATATAAAGCAGAATAAGACTATATTTACAATTTAAATAACGAAATCCCAGTACATTATTAATCATTATAGTCATTAGTTACCAGTGTGTACACATAAGAGATTTATTACTAAAGGTAAGTCAATAAATCAGGTGCCTTTTTTACTTAAAGTAGTTTTTTTTAAAAAAGATATGACAGGTCTAAATGATTAAAAAAAGATTTTCTGCATTATAGCTTTCATTTTATAATATAGTGTACATAATTTTTATGGCAATGACAACAGAAACGTAAACTTTCCATTGATGTTTATTTACTGCTTTTATTTCTTTCCATACTTTTTAGCATCTCTTTATGAATATAAATAGCACACATTCTTTTGACTAATACGTTCATAATTTTATAATGTGGGTAAGAAAAATAATCTTCAAACCAAACATAAAGAAAGCATTTGCTGATTCCCTCAGCATGCAAACTATCAGATGCCAATTAGTTCGGTGATTCTTTCCATTGCAGTTCCATGTGTGTGGGCCAGTAATGCAGTCCAAGCTCTCATTCCTTTTTCTGTTTCTTGTCATGTTGGTTTTTGACTGGCTATTGGATCCAGCTGAAACCCTCTCACAGTGGGTGGGCCTGGGGATATTTTCTCCCCATATCCTTTTTAATCTCACTCCCCCATTGGTGGTACCATCTTCATTTCTACCCAAGTAAGAATCTATTTGCTTTCTTTTATTGCCAGATGAGGATTTGGCCTATAAACACTAGAAGGATAAATACTTTTATATCTACAAATAATTTACATTTTAATGAGAAATCAAGTGGGTAGACTGACTTTATTTCAGACAATATTTTATGCACTATTAGATCTGAATGTCCTTACATGTTCTCTTCCAAACCATAAATAGGCAATCCTCAAAGGAGTAAGGTGCAAGCTTGAATTTGAATGCTGATCCAAACAATTTACTTAGATTTTTTTTTTTTATTTCAGCATATTATGAGGGTACAGATGTTTAGGTTACGTATGTTGCCCTTGGCCCCCCTCCCCCCCAAGTCCGAGTTTCAAATATGTCCATCCTTCGGGTGGTGCGCATTGCACTCTTTGTGTATGCAAATACCCGTCCCCTCCTCCCTCCTCACCCCTCCCCCCTGCCCCCTGCCCAACATCCAATAGATGTTATTCTTATATGTGCATTTATGTGTTGGTCAGTTAATACCAATTTGATAGTGAGTACATGTGGTGCTTTTTGTCCTTAAGATTGAATTGAACAAAATATTCTAATTTTTTTACAATTCTGAAAATTACCTTTTTTTTTGAGTGAGGCGTGTTTGAGGCGAACAGTACCATCTTATCGTCACTGTATCACCACCATAATAAAGCTATTTACAGAAGGAAAAAAATTACAAATAAGATTTCAATCTTAATTTAGCTAATAAAAATTCCCCACATTTATCTGCTAGATCTAGAAAATAGAAACATAATGACCTAGTGAATTTGATGTTT
Source organism: Propithecus coquereli (assembly GCF_000956105.1). NCBI lineage: Eukaryota > Metazoa > Chordata > Mammalia > Primates > Indriidae > Propithecus > Propithecus coquereli. Next base: position 455,137 of record NW_012153285.1, on the reverse strand, counting down.
ATTTCCTTTTATATCCCTTGTTCTTATGGCATAAATGCTAAAAATAGGAGACATATTTAAGGAAAAAGACTTAAATTCAGTGTCTGGAAACTGGAGTTCCAGGCTTGTCTTTCTGATCTAGTAGATTCCTGTGATGCTGATCTATGATGAAATCTTCCTTTAAATAAGGATAATGATATTTATTTCTCAAATCTCAGAGAGATATTAAGAAATGTGAAGGTTAAAGTGCTATAAACATATGATACATTATTGCAGATGACATGTTGTAGATAGTACTCCTTTGTATTGTAAAGAAAAGAAGCATTAAAAGCTGAGAAGAAATAAATTTATACCATAGTTAACCTAGAAGAAGAGAACAAGTTTCCAGACAGATGAGAGTGTATTATATAAGCCAAATAAATTAAACTAAGTCGTTTATTATACTTCTCTAAATATTTTGGCAGTGAATCTGAAGTGTGAGCATCATTTTCTTTATATTCCAACTTGATAGACTTATTTGGCACTGGTCATTTCTACTATCATTATTTCTACCACCATCCCAATAATGTAAACAAAGAATATATTAAAAGACCCATATTTATATGGTGCCATTTGTGGCAAACAGTGCTAAGTATTTACTAAACTAATTTTCATTCCTCTTGGGCACATGGCTAGACCACAATTCCCAGCTTGCCTTGCAATTGGGAGATGCATGTGGCCAATCTGAACAATAGAATATGTGCAAACATCATATAATGCATTTCAGGTCTGCATTTTAATATACTCCTTTGCATAACTCTTGAGCTTTTCCCTATCTTCCAGCTTAATCAAGAGGACTCCATGGACCTAGAGGAGGGGAGAGCCCGAGAGGAAAGGAGACTGGGTCCTTAAATAACTGAATGGTCTCACAAACGACCCTTATTGAAATGTGAGTGACTGAAATATTTTCATTGTGCTAAGTTACTGAGATTTTGGGATTGTTACATCAGTTAGCCTACCCTTACTATTCTACCATTGTAAGAATCTATAGTCAGTTTATTTCAAATTTCTAGCTATATGCATCATGAAAAAAGAAAAAAAGTTTACATAGTCAATAAGGAGTAAATATTTGTCATGATTATTTGACAGGCTATGAACAAAACACCTAGTTAGTTGGTCAAATCTTCAAAAACCAACTTGTTGTCTGAGTGTTGCATTTGTAAATATAACCATAGTGCCTGCTCTCTGGGAGTCCGATATAAAACCTAGAGTTTCCATATTGACACATGAATGAGATGTTAATGGTGGCTATATGAATGGGCTTCCATTTTTGTGAGGATCTACTAAGCCTTATGGAGGAACAATAACCAGACACAGGGCTGGCAGTTGGATTTTTCCCTTTCAAAGATGGGGAATAATTGCAGGACAAGATAAAGAACTACTAATATATTTGGCCAAGAAAAAATAAGTTGAACAGGATTTCTACCAAATTCAACAAATATTGCCATAGACGAAACAGGACCCCTATCTCTCACCACTCACAAAAATTAACTCAAGATGGATAAAAGACTTAAATGTAAAGCATGAAACAGTAAGAATTCTAGAAGAAAATGTAAGAAAAACTCTCCTAGATATCAGCCTATGCAAAGAATTTATGAAGAAGACCCCAATGGCATTTATAGCAACAGCAAAATAAATAAATGGGATTTGATTAAATTAAAAAGCTTCTGCACAGCCAAGGAAATAATCAACAGAGCGAATAGACAACCTACAGAATGGGAGAAAATATTTGCAAACTATACATCCAATACAGGCTAATATCCAGAATCTACAAAGAACTCAAGAAAATCAGCAAGGAAAAAACAAACAACTCCATTAAAAAGTAGGCAAAAGACATGAACAGAAGATTTTCAAAAGAAGATAGACAAATGGCCAACAAACATATGAAAAAATTCTCAATGTCATTATCATCAGGAAATGCAAATTAAAATCACAATGAGATATCATCCTACCCCTTTAATAATGGCTTTTATTAAAAAGTCCAAAAGCAATAGATGCTTGTGTGGATACAGAGAAAAAGGAATGCTCATACACTATTTTTGGGACTACAGATTAATACAACCTCTGTGGAAAACAGTATGGAGATTCCTCAAAGAACTAAAAGTAGACCTACCATTCTATCAAGCAATCTGGGGAAGAAGACATTTTATCAAAAAGACACCTACACCCAAATGTTTATTGCAGTACAATTCACAATTGCCAAGATGTGTAATCAACCCAAGTCCCTATCAATTCATGAGTGAATTAGCAAAATGTGGTATATATATCCATGGAGTATTTACTCAGCCATGAAAAAAGATGAATTAGTGCCTTTTGCAAGAATTTGGATGAAACCGGAGATCATTATGCTAAGTGAAGTATCTCAAGAATGGAAAAACAAGCACCACATGTACTCTCTATTAAACTGGAATTAATCGATGGGCACATATGTGCACAGGAGGAAGTAAAAGTCATTAGATATCAAGTAGCAGGAGGAGAGGAGGGGCAAAAACATACCTAAGAGGTACAATGAACACTATTTGGGTGATGGGCACACTTATAGCCATGATTCAAGCATTACAAAAGTGGTCCATGTAACAAAAACATTTATACCCCCTTAATATTCTGAAATTTAAAAAAATAATAGAATTAGAAACAGTTCAGGATTTATCTTGCTGGGACACATTTTTTATCTATTTTACAGATAAAATAGATCCATTTCAGGAGTTTAGTAGTTTTGCGGAAGCTGTGTGAAAGCCCATGATGGGAGATGCAGTGTTTTTGCTTTCTATTTTCCACACATTTTTTCCCAACGAAGTTTTCAGTCAGGTTCTACAATAACACTCATTCTCTCTTTGGAGAAAATGATAGCCTCCCTTTAGAATAACAATATATGGCTTCTTAACATAGGAAAGAATATTGGCAGTTATGAAAGAAGAAAAGTTGCCAGCATTACTTACAAATATACACTTCATATTTCAACAATATATACCTAGAAAGCAAAATAGTCAACCATAAAGAAGCTCCAAAAAACACAAGGCAGATTTCAGTGGAGCTTAAATTAGAGAGTTTGCCATGAAGACTGAATGACATGTCAATGTAGAAGTTGTTTGTATTAAGTTGAAATTCTATGCTGGCTTTCTTTTCTGATTGCATAATCACCTTTCTACTCCAAGTTGCACAGCCAGGAGGAGCCACAGCAGATCCCAGAAAACTGGGACCTCAATAAGAAATAATTTCATTGACAAAATGTCTTCAATAGCTGGCATCACCATGGCACTGAGGTGTAAGAATATCACTTATCCAGCTAAATCCCAGCACAGACATGCTTTTTCATTCATTTTCAAAAATTACTTTCGTACCTAACAGTGATTATACTCCAAGCAAGAAAGTGAGAATAATTTACCCCAGTCTCATATGAGAATAATTCTGTAATTTGCAGCTGCAAACATGTATCCCAGTTATACTCACTTCGTTGTCAGTTCCTCTAGAACTAGAAGTTCTGTGGAGTCCCCTCCAATTTTAAATTTTTTATTTCTGAGACCTTGATAGCAGACCATACCATCTTCTAATGCTGTTGTGCACAGATACTCACAATAGTAGACTACATGACAAATTGAGGCTTCAATTTTTTAAATAGAAAACACAGCAATTAACTTCAAATCTTCTAGAAACATCTTATGTCAGAGTGTTTTGGCAACTTTCAAAGCAGAGGATATGACCACCCTCTCCCCACAGCCTCTGGTAACAACTATTCTATTCTCTACTTCTGTGAGAGGTTGGTCAACAAAGTTACAGTCACACAAGAAGAATAAGTTCTGGTGTTCTACTGCACAGTAGGGTGACTATAGTTAACAATAATGTATTGTATGTTTAAAAACACCTAGAAGAGAAGATTTTGAGTGTTCTCATCTTAAAGAAATGACAAGTGTTTAAGGTAATGAATATGATAATTACCATATTGTGATCATTATACAATATATACATGTTATCAAAGGTCACACTGTCCCCATAAATACCTGAAATTGTTTTGTGTCAATTAAAAACAAAATAAAACTTTTAAAAAAGAAAAAAAAGAAAGCAAAAAGGTTGGGTTTAATTGTTGGAAATATTAGCTGAAATTTTCTTGAAGTTAAAAGATCGACACTGGGCTATAGTTTCTAATGAAGCGTACCTTATTCAACCCCGACAATAAGCTCAAACAAGGATGATGACTACCAAGAAATTTGAAAGAGCCAAAATATTAAGCTTTGTAATAGGAAGTCAAAGCTTGCTCATGCAGAAAAAAGAATAAGCTCTATTGTCATCAAATGCCTTTTTTCATCATAAAGGAGAAGAGCATTAACAATGTAATTGTAACAGTGAACTTAGAAAATTTGAATTTCTGAATATTACAGCTGGAAAACTGCTATACAAATGGATATACAGAGAAACTAAATGAATACTAGACCACCATTCATTATTCCAGTAAATATAAAAAAAAAACCCGTTAACACATACCCCAAGAACATCAAAATATTGACTGTTAAAATGAAAGAAGTCATTGGGAGGATAGGTCTTTAGTGTGGCTAGGCTTCAGTCTAAATTACATAACTATGGTACACATAATGAAGTCCAAAAATACAGTTTGTTAAGAACAACTAGGTGTGGTTTCTTAATCTGGAAAAGACTGAGAGATATTTACTTATAAGGTGATACCTTTATAAGCCTTGCACACATCTAGTTTCATGCTATTTTCCATGAAATCAGTGATAACTTTGAAGAACTCAAGTTTGATACACTTAAAATTAAGTCATTAGAAAGGGTCAGTTTGAGTAAGGAAGTGAAGGTCCTTGTCTGCTGCTCTAACAGAATGCCACAGTCTAATTTATGAAGAAAAGAGATTTATTTGGCTCACAGTTCTGGCGGCGGGCAAGTCCAAGATTGAGAGGCTACACCTGGTGAGGGCCTTCTTGCTGCGTCATAACATGGCAGAAGGTAGCACATGGTGAGAGAAATATGAGAAAAATAGATAAAATTGGGCTTAACTGATCCTTTCTGTTAGGAATCCATTCCCATGATAACTAATCCATATCTGCAAAAGCAGCATTAATCCATTCACAATGGCATAGCCCACATGGCCTAATCACCTCTTACATGCCCCACCTCTTAATATTGTTATGATGGCACTTAAATTTCAACATGCGTTTTGGAGGGCACATTCAAAGCATAGCAGTCCTATGACATAGTGACTTCATCCTGTTACTAAAGAGAGGAAAATTTTTGCCTAGAAAATGATCTTTTTCTGTCTGATATTCTATTACCCAGAAGTCTTAGCTTCCTGGATATGGTAGGAGATACAAACAATAAAGCCATTTCAAAGCTATGGTTTTCACTGAGAGAGTAGCTGCCAGTTAATATTCACAGATGTAGATATAGATATAGACATTATGCCTATGAAGAACAACCTAGTTAATTGACTAAGATCCAGTAGTTAATCAGAGAAACAACAAACAAAATTTTATAATTAATAACTTTTAATAAATGTATACATTTTGAAGTAACCAAAGTATCAAATCTTTATCTTACAGAATAACATCAAAATTAGAGGCAATTGGCTAGATAATTTAGGAGAAAACATACACGTGGTGGATTACTTAAGAAGTTCAGTATGACAGCTTTGGAAGAAATCCTGAGACAAGTAATGACATCAATTTTATTGTTTGTTTTGTCAGGAACAAAGAGACCTCTATGTAAAGATTTTTCTAGAAAATATCCCAATGATCATTTATGAATACTTGAAAATAGCTCTTTGAAAAATTATCTTTTATTATTTACATCTCCCTTTAAGCAGAGCTTTTAAACACACGATAAAATTGTGCTTTTATTTCCAAAGTGTCTGTATTGTTTTCAGATTTCATTCAATTTTTTCTCAGGAAATAATACTGCATCGAAGCGGATAAAGGTGGGAAGAAAAACCAGGTGAAACTTGCTAAAAGGATGTGAGACTGATAAATGGCTGTGTTTGTAATTTGCTTTCTGAAAATTCACAGTAAGTTATTAGCCAAAGCCTACTGCCTCTCTTCGGAGATCTTTGATCTTATTTGTGTTTTATATGCAATTACCTGTATGTTGCCCTCCTGCAGCAGTAAGGAAAAGATGCCTTTTGGTGTCCTCTTTCCCACTCGGTTTCCTCAGCCAGGGTTAAGCATCCACAGTCAAATGTGCTGGCCAGCACGTGCTAGAGTACACTGCGTTAAAGGACAGCTTCCTATGAGGAGGAGGATGTTTATCTGGACACCAACTGATAGTTAAAACTTCCACCTTGTTTGTATATATTCGTAATGATGTCTGAAGACATCTTAAACTCTTATTTTTGATGTACTTCTTAAAAAATCATATAAAAACAATGGAAGGAATGAGAATTTTATGTTATTTTTCTATACAGTTAAACATAAATCCATTTTTCTCTACCTCACCTAAATCAAGTTGCCTGGGTTCAAATACTGGCTCCACAACTTACTAGCAGTGTGGCCAAATTATTCAACCTCTCCAAGCCTTAACTGTATTCTTTATAAAATGATGATAGTAATCATACCTATTTAAGATTATTGTGAGGATTAAATGAGAAAGTGCTTGGAAAGCACTTATCACATTGAGCGACATAATGAGCATTCAATAAATATTAGTCACCAATAAACTGCAACTTGCTGACCAGGCCATTTTGGTATTAACTTATGATCCATCCTAATAACCATTGATGGGACTCTGAGCCAGATACAATTGAAGGAATTCACTCCACATCATCTTTTACGAGAACCTGACTGCATAATGCTTGGGCTCCATGCTCTTTCAAGTTCATGGTAGTGTTTGTCAACCAGTTATTTCCTCCTTTAGAGTGTTTCATACCAAATGCTCAAGATTTCTGAAGCTGCTCAAAGTGTAGACTTGAGAATCCTCATGGTGCATATTTTTAAGGAACATTGGCTTTTCTTCAATATGCTAAGTAAAATGTCAAAGCTAATTTCTTACTACATAAAAAAGAATGATATTTCTTCCCCAGTTATACCTAATGATCACTCTCTTTCACCTGCTTCAAATTTTACTTATATTAATCTTCTTAGAGAGTCCTTTCCAAATTTGCCTGTTTAAAACAGTAACATCTGCTATTTTCCCTCAACTCTCCAATCTCTATCTTTCCTTTACTGATTAATTTTTATCTATAGCATTTATCATATTCTGACAGTCTCTGATTTATATTTCTTTTTGCTTATTTATGTTTACTATCTTCTACTAGAATGTAAAACCCAAGCGAGCAGGGATTTTGGCTGTGTTACCCACTGCTCTATTGCAAGGGCCTAGAACAGCACTTGGCACATAGTTAGCATTCAAATATTTGTTGTATGAATGAATGGATGGATAAATGGCATTGTCTCATTCCTTCCCTCTCTCTCTCTCTCTCTCTCTCTAATTGAAGTCTTACTTTATTAGTTAGGTGTTCTTACTTCTTGTGCCTTTGTTCCACTGCAATGTGAAGAGCGTGGTTTTATAATTCAATATTTTCAGAGGAGTAAGTCATTTCTAAATTGGTTCCCAAGGACAAAAGGAGCCACCCCAATCTGGAAACCATGGGTGCCTTTATCTCACTGGAGTAATACCATTAAACATCCTCTCTGGTTATGTCAGCTTAGGGCTTTACATGTTCCATTCCCCCTTGTGTCACCCACCTAAACTGTGGGTAAAGCCTCAGTGGAACAATAGCAACTGTGTTTAAATATAGGCATGATCTAAGTTTTATGATGTGTCTTGGAAAGCTAGCATCACCATATTCTGAGTGTGTGTTGTGAAGGGCATATCAAGGAGGTGAAAGTTCCCAAGGTGTATATCAATTTTTGTTTAACTGTCAAGCTATTGTATTTAATTACAAGAAATCTTTACTTTTTAATGAATTTCACAAGCTTCTTCTACAATAGACAAATAACATTGCCCAGATAAATAAATCAGCTTTCAAAACCTCTTTTTAGCTGATCAGGACACTTGTGTTACCTGGGATGAGTACTCCAAATGGATTAAACAGATCTCAACATTAACCTATCTGTTACAGATCAAATTCCTGCCTGAGGGAGCAAGCGGTAACCATTGAAAAGTGTTGACTGAATCTGCATGGTATGGGGCCCTGAGGACCATCTAAAAAGACTCCACATTCTACCTTAGGTTTCCCACCTACATGTTTTCTCTCCTCCTTCCTTCCCTCTCCTCTTTCCCCTCTTCCCTCACTTCCTCCTCCTCCTTCTTCCTCCTTAGAAAGTTTCCAAGAATACATAGATCTTTCCTTATATATTGTTTTTTCTACAGAATCTTAGAAATTTAGAGTTAAATGGTCCTTAGAGACCATCTAGTCAATGATTTGAATGCAGATCCATGAACGTTCATTAATTTATTCAATAAGTATTCATGGATTGCTCAGTATGTTCTAAACATAGGTGCTGGGTTACAGGAATTAGTGCTAAAGTGAACAGGCAAAGATTTCAAGTTTTCCAGTAGAAGCTGCGATGGAAACTCTACTTTCACACAAAATGGACTTCTAAATGCAAACAAAAGACGAAGCTCATTTTAAAGATAAACAAAGACATCTTTCTGAAATCAAATATGAGAACTTACCTGTGGACACAAGGTTTCATCCCAGCATAGCACATAGAAAATTCTAGAGGGTTATTAAAGATTTGAAAGATATAAAAATGTGGGGAAAATTAACAACTTTATAAAGATGATTTCCAGGTTGATGAGAATCCTATCTGGTTCTCAGTCATGACCTAATCAAGAACTTCTGCTATAAGTAATATAGCAAGACAATCCTATGTAGCTAGCCTCATGGTTTTGAGAAAGCTGGAAATATTAATGGACCTACTAAGGCAGATATTAAATATAAACTCATAGATTAGGCATTGATATTTGAGTAAATGAATTATAAAAAGCAATGAACAATGCAAGAATGGGCAAGTATGAATTCTCTACTAAGATTTATAATCAAGTCAAACTAATGATACAGTTTTTCCTGCAATAATAATTAATATAATACTAACTCACAGCCATAAAAGACACAACTGTATAATATTTTGATTATTTTCAAATATATTGAAATCCAAAAATTAGTAGGACTTGACTTATTGGGGGTTGCTGAAACAACTTTCTTGAAAATTATCCGAAATCCTTGCAGTTCTTTAAATACACTATGCTCCCTTGCATGCCAATGTTTTTCTCATCCCTCTCCCTGTATTAAAGCCTGCACTTCCTGTTGAATTTTCTTTCCTGAGTCCTACTTGTTTGTTAAGATTTTGCACAGAGGCCCCCCCTTTCTTGCAGTGTGTTTCCTTCTTAAATTGTTCCTCAGCAATCAGCTCTTCACTTGTGTCAAAGTAGGTGTCATAACCATCTAAAATGCTTGTCTACTTATCTTTGTCCCCTCTAGACTAAGAACTCCCTGAGTCCAGCAACTGTGTTAACTCTCACTGAATGCCTGAGGCCTCACGGTTGCTGGCACATCAATGGAGCCTAATAAATATTTCTTGAATGTTGATTGTTACTGAATGAAGATAAAAGAAGCCAGGATTAACATAAATGTAGTATTTACTTTATATTCTTACTTCAAATTCAGCAGCTTAGTCTTTGTTTTATTTTTTAATAGATTGTAATAATAATGCCTCTGGTGTTTCATGGCTAATTATGATAATTATTTCTGGATTAAAATAGATTTCTTTTCCATATTAAGGAAGCACCCTCTCATTCCTTGTGTATAAGAATATTTATTAAAAAATAAGGAAAGGGCATTGTTATCATAAATTACTCACACTTCTCCCATGTAAAAGTGTTTAAAAAAGTTAGTCTTTTGGTATGTCTTCATTTTATTCACATATATGCTTAATTCATGTTCTATTAATTGTGTGGATTATTAAGTCTAGTTTGGAGTACTAGACAGACTGTTTTGCTTTGTTGCATTCTATTTTGTTGACCATGAAAAGACAAGTTAAATTTTGTGCTCTTTTACAAAATATAATGGAAAACTAGGATTATTCTCCCGACTCTTGATGTGCTATGGACCACTCTTTTCATGGCTGTCTTTATATTTCAGAAGCGCTTCTTTTCTGTTCAAATGAAAATATTTGGAAAATGGATGTACTATTACACTCTTCCTCGTAGTTTGAGATTTTTTTTAACTGAAAATGCCTCACTTTTGGGGGGGTCACAATATCTTATAAGTAACAGGCATATAACAAACATCCTTGATTTTATTTCATTCTAACTCTCCTCCCAATTACAGGAGACTACAACTGACATTTTATTCATTTCTGAATTATTTAAGTGTTTTATACAAATGTATTAATAATCAGAAAAATAAGATACTAATTCATAGTTAAAAAAAAAAAACAGATTGAGCTAGAGGAATAGACTAAAAACAAGCTGTCAATTGCCCTTTGGGTTTGTTGACCTGGGATAATGTCAAGCAGAGACACATATAAAGGGGGAGGCCCTACATAAAAGCTAGTAAAAGAGACAAATGTATCTATGTGTGCCTTTTTGTGTAACCCGATCCAAATTGTCTGCTGCTCATAAACAACTTTTGAGTGGGTCTAGCATTATTATTGGTTAATGACAACAATTAATTTCTCTCGGTTAATCTATATTGCTTATAAATGACCGCATCAATTACTACTACACTTTACTGATGAGGTCTGATAACCGGCAACAGCAAGCAATGCTGAGTGTAGACTGTGTGAGGACAGGGCAGGATCGAATTTTGTTTTGTCCAACAGCTGAACATCAGTGACATAAATCCATCAGAATGTAGATTGCAGTAACTGCTTTTGCCTGATAATGTCCATATTTGATCTGTTATGTGAAATGGAATTATGTTTACTTCTTTCTAAATACAGATATAATAATGGCCAATTTACAAGAGGTTGCTGATGAAATGCCTCAAGATATTATCTCTCCCCCTAAAAGGAGCTGAAAATGATTTCTGTATAGCTTTTGCAAACCAAATTTGTGGAAATGAAGCAGGAACACTTGCTCACTTATTAACAGTCCAGTGCATCACAGTCTTGAGTCAGGTTGGGAGGGTGTTCATGAAGTTTATACAAGGCCTACCATATGGAGGAACTCTCAAATGCCCAAGCATGTTGCCTCACTGGATGTGAAATGTGTACCTTTGTGATCAAATATTCTGTTGAACTAATCTAAATATGTTCTAATAATAATGGGTAGAAACCAGCGAATTATATAACAAAATAGATTTTTTATGGTATAATGATAATGTTTCTCTAATCCCTTCATTTTACAAATAAAGAATTTGAAACTTTAACGATTAAGTGGCATTTGAAGGGTTAAATGGCCAATTAAAGGCAAAGGGCTCTCTCCATGACACTGCATCATAGCCATTAGGAGAGACACTAGCCACTAAAAGACTCTTTCAGTAAAGATCCAAAGTACTGCATCTTGTTCTTCAAAAGTCCTAAAGTACAGAGCATGGAAAAGTCAAGAACTTAGAGGATTTTTAAAAATATCTTTTTTTTTTTTTTTTGAGACAGAGTCTCACTGTGTTGCCTGGGCTAGAGTGAGTGCCATGGCGTCAGCCTAGCTCACAGCAACCTCAAACTCCTGGGCTCAAGCGATCCTACTGCCTCAGCCTCCAGAGTAGCTGGGACTACAGGCATGCGCCACCATGCCCGGCTAATTTTTTCTATATATTTTTAGTTGTCCAATTAATTTCTTTCTATTTTTTTAGTAGAGACGGGGTCTCGCTCTTGCCCAGGCTGGTTTCGAACTCCTGAGCTCAAATAATCCGCCCGCCTCGGCCTCCCAGAGAGCTGGGATTACAGGCGTGAGCCACCGTGCCCGGCCTTAAAAATATCTTTTTATCACAGTCTCTTTTTAGTGATTGTAGCTGTCACTTTTAAAACTAAGGTAAGCTTGACTATGGTTCTAATTTTGTGTATTTTAGCCTATCTTTGTCACCAGTGTCACCTCCATAACAAGCTAAAGTCATCCCTTGATTTTTTTTTTTGAAAACGTGTCCCAGGTAGGAAAAATGATCTGCAGTCTCTGGAATCAACTGTAGAAGAATAGATTTCTATTACAATGGCCCTATGACAAGTACAATGTGTTAATTTCACAAAACACCCCGCTGACATAAGTGACATGGTCTCAAGAGTCCTTTTAAACGGCAGTCCCTTGATACTATACAGCTCAGAGCATAAAGCTGGAAACAGAAAGAAAAGTGATCTGCAAAGATAACTGAATGTACTCTTATGGTTAAAATCACCCACAACAGGTTTTCCTATTTCTTTGAAGAGAAAAGAACACTAAGAACACTGATGCAGTTTCAATGCAAGTGATAACTACCTTTGAAATATTGCAGAACATGTGTGTTTGGATTGCTTTTACATTGTTATAATAATACCTTCCTACAGTAACAAGACAATCACTTAAAACTAAATCTGTGACTCTCAAATTATACTGTACTGATTCTCTAATTAATCATATAGAAACTCCCTGGATTCCTTACATAATTGCTGCCATCAGCAGAAAACATTAATATTACATATATCAATATGTTATATGAAAATCACCATGACAGATCTGTACAACTTTCACAAATTGGAATACTAATAGCTGTGTTATAAAGCCATTTGGCCAAAATTTTCCAATGCAGCAAGTCGAGGTAGCGTGGGGAAGCTGGAGATGTCTTAATAAGAAATAAAAGTAAAATGTTGAGAAATGGGAAGAATGAGAACTGTGGGAATATTTTAAAGGAAATTGTATTATTTAGGACAGGAGACACAAATCTGGAGCATAATTTAATAACTACATTCATGTAGTATGTCCCCTCCTGATAGGCACAGCAACAGAGCACATGTAAAGTTCCAAGTTATTTCCAACCTTTTGAACATATTCAACCATTTTTCTCATTAACTCAGCTTAAGCCTTGCGCCACAAAAGTGAGAGCAGGCACAGGTCTATTTTGCTTTGGCAGTATGACACAAACCTTATGTGGTTCTTTCAAATTAAATTTCTCCACTGTTTCTAATCCAGATTTTAGTGACTCTTCTACTTTATGGCAGAGTCTACCAACGCATTTAACGTGGGCAATGTCTTTAAGCCGGTGCGTAATGAAATGTCTATGGAAGCAGCTTGTCTTTCAAACTGCTTTCTTGGATTATGAGTGAGTCTTTAACTTGCTTCACTTTGACATTCAATTTACTATTGAATGTCAGAAGATAAAGGACCTTGGTATCCTAGTAACAGGTAGGTTTTTCTTTTTCATGCATCAGTCCTTAGAGGTTTCCTATGGAATGCTGGCGACGGTGTGGAGCAGTGCTCACTCCGGCCTGTGCAGAAGAACAGCATGAAGAAGGGTAAGGAGAGCATCGTGTGTGTGTGTGTGTGTGTGTGTGCGCGCGTGTGCACACACATGTGTACACATGCACATGTGCATGTTACAAAGAAAGAACTCTTAGCATCAATGTCTCTGTCTTTATTGAGCATGTTATGATTTTCCAGATAGATGCTATACTCAGGCTTTCAGATATATTTTTTTGTGAGGCAGATAAAGTTTCAGAGTGTCTGTCAAAGCTGTCACTCATTCTTGTGTTTAATTCTAATTGTTGCATAGGTTCCTCTTCAAATAGTATGCTGGAGATTTGACAGATTTCTTCATTGACTTCCAGGTTCGCAAAAAGAATAGTCTAAAAATTTCAATTGTCTTTGGTTTTCTCATAATGTTCATTGTCTTACCTCCAGATTCAACTACATTTAAAGGTTTAAAAAAAGAATTTGCTGTACTTTAACTTCTTGAACTTCAAAAACTCCTATGAAACTTCTCTAAGGGAGACACTTCACTCATATTTATAACCAGATGTAGTTGAATACTTCTTTGCTCTATGAAAATTGGTTTGTAATGTATTTTTTCCACTTATTTTTCTTCAAGTAGTTTGCCTTCTCCAATGTTGCTATTTCAGAAATATGTGATCTCTGATTATTTTTCATATTAAGAGAGAAAATCAAAGATTTCCAGTGTCTGACAACAATTTATTTTTCAATTGCTGTTAAAAAAAAAAAGAAAAAATCCATGTGAATTGTTTACATGACAGCATAATCATACCAATCTAAAGGCATGGAATAGCTCCAAGGTAAAGCTATACTTCTAAGTATTTCAGGCCAAGAAAGTTTGCATTGCATTTTGTTCTATGATATATGCTTTAGTTTTGCAGGAATATCGTTTCTTCTCTGGAAATGAGACATCTATACGTCATTTAAATGGTTGACCTGTGCAATTTGTTTGAAGTGATGTTTTTCATAAGCTGAAGGAAAGGAAAAACCTAGAACTGACAGTTTAACATATTATCAACTTGGAGCAAAAATATTTTTGTCTTTTCTTTCAAAAAGAGTGACAGAGAAGACATTTTATAAAGTTCAAAATGTAAAAAAAAAAAACCATACTAAATAAATAAAAATCCTATATGTCCAAAACCCCATTCCTCATTCCAAAATTGGAAGTAGAAAAAAATGCCATCCTTCACTGAGATGATTTGTTACATGACTAAGAAATTGAACTTTTGGAAACATAAATAGAAATTTAAGTTGATCAGATCCCCAGTGTGCCTCTATGAGTCCTTAGAACGTTTTACCAAATAAGTAAGTAAAGAAACCATCTCTGTTTTCAAAGAAGGAAAAGTGTAGAAACAACAACATAGAAAATAAATATTTTGTCATTTTGGACTTGCCAAGTAAATTATACCTTTTGATGTAATATAATCATTTCTTCAAATAAGTGATTTTAGCCTACTAGAAGAAAGACATTCAATTTTATGACAAAATCAACATATCCCAAATCCTTCATGAGACTGATAAGTAAGCTCCTTCAAGCTTGCTCTGCCTTTAATAATGTCTGATAGCTCCTTACTTGCTGCCAGCAGACACCAGCCATGAAAGCCTCCAGAACTCTCATCCAGGACACACACAATGTCATGCATGCATCTATTGTGTCGTCCAAATGTGTCGCCTTTACTTGAACACGTTTTTAAATCTATTCCTGCTTTCTGAGGAGTGGAAGTAAAATACTCTAATATCTAAATGTTAAATATGGGAAAAAATAAAACACACATGAAGAGTCTGAGAAAATAATTTTGTTAGCTTTTGTTTCTTACAATATTATATTTGAATTTGTTACCATAAAAGTTTTAGTACAACTTTTATGTTATATTCTCGATCCAGCTGTGTCTGCCTTTTAGTCTTGCCTCTCCTAAATGTCCCGTGACCTCCTTTTCCACACCCATCACCCTCACCTGACTCACTGACACTGTGCCGACCATACCACTCGGTTTCACGTCACCCTGACTTTGTTGTCTCTACGGCCTTCACTTTGCATGCCATTTCACTCTGATTCCCACCCTAAACCTTGATCATCTTTTAAAATTCAGCAAAAATATCCCTACTAATTCAACCTTTTTTTTTAACTTTCCCAGGAAAAGTCAATTGTGCCCTCCCTTCTGCTCTGTATCACCTTCTCTATACATCTGCTAGAACACATGTCATAGTCCACTGTACATTTTAAATTCATATACCCATATGCTTTCCTAGACTCTCACTTCTTGTGGACTGTGACCACATCTAATTTATCAGTGCATCCTTCCACCCCTATATCTGGCACATGGTAAGCCTTGACAAATGTTTGTTGAATTAATTTGTATTTGAAAATTGTTTCTATCAAAAGTTGCATGACAAAGGGAAATAGTCCTTGGCAAAGAGAAATGGCCAAGGACATATAGTCCTTGACAAAGAGAAATAGTCAAGGACATATGCATTTAGCAAACTAAAGTATGTGCTAAACTTAAATTCAAAAACACACATTGAAGAGAGTGTTTAGTCTTTAGCCATTAAGTAATGTATCATAAATTTGTTTAACACACTTGCTGTTTCAGCATCCATTTTTAGGCCAGACATGAGTTGTCTGAAACCCAGTTATACCCTGTTACCTTTGGCTAAGTTAAAACTTCCTCCTCCCTGTGTAGTTGTTGGTAATATACCCCCTTGTTCCTCATCTCACTGGCCCCAAACTCAACACATCTCACAGCTGCTGATCACAGTGAAACCTACTGGTCAACACCAGAGCCATGTAAATAAGTTCTCCCCTTTTCTTGTGTTTTCCTTGTACAAGCCAATCCACAACCCATGGGAAAGCCTAAGAGATAACACCCATGGACTTTAATGAAGGCTTAGTCACTCAGGTCCTTTCTCTCTCTCTCTCTCTCCCCTCCCCCCTCCC
>NW_012153285.1:436381-438026 GCF_000956105.1 Propithecus coquereli | reverse complement strand
TTGCTTCCTTAAGTCCCTTTTGGTTTTTTATACTATAGTATTTAAAAGCAAATTTTATATATCATATTCTTTTACCCCATATCCTCCATTATACAAATAAAAAATTGGCATTTTTAAATACCATAGCAATGCAATTATCAGTTGTAAGAAAGTAAGTAAAAATAATGCTTTGAGACCATCTAATGCCCATAAGTAAATTTTCTTAGTTGTATTAACAGTGTCTTTTTATCGTGGTTTGCTTGAATCCAAACAAGATTCACACATTACATTTAATTGATGCATACCTTATGCCCACTTTAATCTAGCCCAAATCCCACTCACCTCTTTTTTCCTCTTTTGTATGATTTACTTGTTGCAGAAACAAAATAGCTGTTCTGCACAATGTTCCATGCTCTGGATTATTTGTTTGATCCCTCATGGGGTCACTTAACTTGCTCCTCCACCCTCCGTATTTTCACTAAATGAAAGTTTTGATTAGATATGGGCTCAACATGTTTGGCAAGAATGTTTTTTATTAATAGATGACATGTGTGCTTCAATTTGTCTAATGTCAGAGGCCAAAATATCTGGTTGTTCCACATTTAGTGATGCTGAGATTGATCAGTGATTTCAGGTGATAACAATCAGGGCCCTCGATTTTAATTACTTCTATATAAATATTTGATCTAATGTCTACATCCCTTCATGATAATTACCTGAATTAATTTATTCATTGGGGGTTATTTTCTAATTCTATTATGCTTTTAAAAATTTATTAGCTGGAATTCTTTTTATAAAGAATAGCTTTCTTTCTTCTACTGTGACTATTTGGTTTTCTTGGAATACAGTTCATATTCAAGGCAAGGTAAATGTTCAATTCTTTCTTTTTAATTATCCATTCTCCAAGTGCTCTACTACTTGTTACTCCAGTTACTTCTTCTAATAATGTCTAGTTTTTAATTTTGACCTCTCTCTTATTCTCTCTCATAATGAACATAGGTTTGGTATTCAATAGTTTTCAATCAATTATTTTCATTAGCTTTTGTTCAAATTGTCCCATCTTTGGTCAGTGGAAGTCCTTCATGTTTGCTCTTATGACCAATGGGACACAAACCATCAGTCCTCATTATCTTTTTATTTTGACACAAGATGTCCTAGACTCATGTTATGTGTTTTCTGCCCCAAATCTGAAATTAGTCCTTTTCTCAAGGAGCCTTGATTCATTTTAACAGGGAGTGAAATTAAAATACCAGAGTCTGAATGCTATGTATGTTCATTTTCATTGGGTTTTTATTGCTTCCAGGTGTTTTCAATGGACAGAGCTAGAAAATATATTCTTTAGAACAGAAAAGAAGTTAGTTCATATGGATAGTCACATTATAGAATTTGTAATTAACTTCCTTGATTTTATACTTGTATCTCTTTTATTAATACATTGAAAATCTTGATTTATAAAATTTTAATGTAGTTTTTATTTGCATTATCATATAAACAATAAAGTAGCTTTACCATAGTAATTATTATTGCTATTAACAATTATACTACTAAATCAAGGTTAATATTGTTTTGTATTAATAGCTCTACTTGTCTTTAACATGTAGTTATATGACAAATTTGATACATAGATTTATTGATTTCAGTTGTTTTCAATTTTTGTGAGTTTTTA
>NW_012153285.1:423255-435336 GCF_000956105.1 Propithecus coquereli | reverse complement strand
AACAAGGACATTATTTTACAGGCCATAAGGAGCAATATAAGCACTATCTGAACTGTAAATTCAACTCTAAACTTCCTGGCACAAAATGAAGGGGGAAACATTTTCACGCACATTGTTTTTCTGTCAAAATCAAAATCATATCACTACCCAAGGGAGTAAAGGTTTCTCTGGGCATTTAATTCTAAACAAAACGTTTGCAGCAGTCCCCAACCTTTTTGGCACCAGGGACTGTTTTCACTGAAGACAATTTTTCCACCGTCCAGGGAGGGGGAGGATGGTTTCAGGATGATTCAAGTGCATTACCCTTGTTGTGAACTTTATTTCTGTTATTATTACATTGTAATATATAATGAAATTATTATACAACTCACCATAGCTCGGGGACCTCTGTAATTCAAGGGTCCCTTTAGCACAGGGAATAGTGAATGATGTAGTAGACAGTCTTCAAAATCATCTTTGAACAAACACAGTAATAGGTTTGAATTGCCTGTTTCTATGAAAGCTGCACAATACCCCATGAAAGCTGTACTGGACATTTGTTGCTTTGATTACCCAGAATTAATTCCATTTTGGGGAAGGGTTCTTTCTCACCAATTCTTTTGAAGAAATAATGATATCTTGTTAAGGACAGTCAGTGAATCTGGTGTCTCATTCTCCGTAGGTTGGGTGTACTAGTTTGGGTAAAGTATAAACAGTGGTAATTGTTCAAAATAAATGAGATAGGGACTGCAAACTGGTACAACTCCTATGGAAAGTAATGTGGAGATACCTCAAAGACCTAAAAGTAGAACTACCATTTAATCCAGCAATCCCATTACTGTACATCTACCCAAAGGAAAAAAGACATTCTATAATAAGAACGTATGCACTCAAATGTTTATAGCAGCACAATTCACAATTGCAAAGATGTGGAAACAACCCAAGTGCCCATCATTACATGAGTGGATTAATGAAATGTGGTATATGTATACCATGGAGTACTACTCAGCCATAAAAAACAATGGTGAACTAGCACCTCTTGCATTATCCTGGATGGAGCTGGAGCCCATTCTACTAAGTGAAGTATCCCAAGAATGGAAAGACAAGCACCACATGTACTCACCATCAAATTGGCACTGATTGATCAACACATATATGCACATATGGTAGTAACATTCATGGGGCATAGGGCAGGTTGGGGGGAAAGGCGATGGGTATGTTCACACCTTACAGGTGTGGTGCGCACTGTCTGGGGGATGGACATGCTTATAGCTCTGACTCGAGCAGGGCAAAGGCAATATATGTAACCTAAACATTCATACTCCCATAATATTCTGAAATAAAAAAATACATAAAATAAACCAAATACAAGTAAAATGATTAAGAAAAATTCAATTCCAATTCTTTGTATCTAGCATGTAGAAATACTATCTACTTGATTTTGTATATTGACCTTTTATTTTTTAATTCTTGTAAACTTGCTTTTTAGTTTTATAAATTTTATAGATTCCACCCGATTTTTTATATATGTGATCATGCCGTCAACAAACAAAGACATGTTTTCAATTTGAAAATAAATAAATAAATAAGGTAGGAGTTTGTTTTGCTCTCTCATAGTGCTAGCCATTCAGGTTGGCAGATCAGCTTTGCTGCTGCAGAAGATCATTCCAGGATCCTGATCCTTCCATACTGTTGCTCTGCCCTCCCTTGGGCTACTGTTGTCATCTGCTGTATCAATGCTGGGTCACAGCTAACATGTCCCACATGTTCATGTTGCTGTGTGTGGAAAAGCACGTCCTGGGAGCAGTGGGTTTATTCTTAAGAGAACCTGGCAATTGTGAACATTTTCTGTTCACATGCCATTGACCAGAACTAACTCTCATGGCCACACCTGGTTGCAAAGGAAACATAGTCTCTAGCTGGGGAGGCTGTGTCCAGCTAAAACTCTGGAGTTCTGCTGTAGAAAGGAAGAAGAAAATGGGTGCTGGGGACAGTTACCCTCTACCACATGAGGGTGGTAGCACATACCACAGGGTGAATGCAAGTTAACCTAAGATAAACCAATTAGATTCTCCCTCTCTGAAACATAGAAAGTGATAACAAAACCAAAAATGTTTAGAGCTGATTCATTTCAGTGTCTGAGAGAGTGTGTTGATCGGTTTATCAATTTCTGCTACCAAGACTCTCTGGAGCTGTTCCAAGTCTGATTCCTCAGTCTTCTCTTTGATCTGGGAGAGTCTCCCATAATGTTCAGTAAATCCCCTTTTGCTAAACAGAGAGTCAGTTTCCTATAACAAGACTGTCTCAAAGGTTCAAAATACCTGTCTGTGAAGGCAATTCTGTTCAGGATAAACATTAAATAGGGTGCAAATATTTTTTCTTTCATCCTTTAAAAATGTTTTTCTTAATTCTAAAAGTATGCTTGTTACCTTTTATTTTATTAGAAAGGTAGCATAGTTTTTGATTCTGCAATATGGAAAGATCTTAATACCCCTGCTCCATTGCACATAAAAACACCATAGTGACAAAGTTTTAAAGGGTACATTTTCTGAATCAGTCAAGAGTCTGAGCTACTGCATTAAATGGATTGGTAAATGGTAAATTAATGGGGAGACAAAGGTAACATAAAACAATCAAACAAGCAATTG
Organism: Propithecus coquereli; assembly: GCF_000956105.1. Taxonomy (NCBI): domain Eukaryota; kingdom Metazoa; phylum Chordata; class Mammalia; order Primates; family Indriidae; genus Propithecus; species Propithecus coquereli. Next base: position 432,709 of record NW_012153285.1, on the reverse strand, counting down.
CTAGTATCTCCTGTGACAAATGTGAAATAAAACAGAATGTTTTGGAATCTTACTCCTGGACAGAGATATTTACTATGTCAGCTGGGAGAATGACACCAAGAAAAAAAGGCAAAAATCTGGATGTGTGAATATATTGTTTATCTTGATAATAAAGATTGCTTCACAAAGTTGGAGTACATAGCATTTTTTTTCCAGGGTGTAACCCTCTCCACAACTGGCAGGTAAAATTGTAAATGTTTTCACAGTCATGACAGGATCTCGGCAAGATAAATGAAATAGGAGAGTCAGAGAAAGGCGACTGGGGAAGCTGTAAGTGATCTGAAACACTCGGGTCATTTACCTGTGATGAAAATGACAGTAACGTTAGACACCCTTCTTCACTAAAATAGTTATTTGAGGAATATTTCCCTGAGACTGAAAAAGTGATTGACCAGTGGATCAGATACCCGTTCAAATCTTGATTTGGACAAGAGATGTGACCTCCTAGCAAACAGACACAGTTATCAAAATTTTCACCAGGTAGTCTGGAATATTATAATTTACCACCTATTTGTAACACCCTGGGACCCTCTCTTCATTGATACCTAACACGGTTAACAAGAATAAAAAATTTTTTAAAAACACAAAAAACTATGTTATTACTTACATCAATATATATCTAAAGACATTGTGACACTCTGGTTAAGGGAAGTATTTGCATAAATATTGAACCTGATATGCAGTGTGAGCTGCCTTCTATTCCTTTTTTCTTCCAAAATCAATTATAGTTCAGTACAATAGCAAATTACTCATTAGACATTGATGTGAGCAAGACTTTCCTTTGGAGTCTGTTTTTGGTAATAATTTTAAAATTTTAAAAAATAAAACACACACAGAAAACCAAATTCATGTAAATGTTTAAGGTAAAATGGAGATTTCAAATATTTTTTTTTCTGGCTATGGCTGCTTTAAGCTATTATTTAGAAATGGACAAGATCTGTTTTAGAGGCTGAGATGACACCAATCCCCTGGTCGCAAGTGATCCGCAGACGTGTGATAATCTGAGCATGATGTGTGTCTGAATTCTCTTTTCAAATTGTTGTATTTTCTTCTCTGGTAAGTTCTGTTTGATACTCAAAAACAGCAAATGTGGAAAAGCACTGATGAATTTAATTACATCTGTGATTTCTAAGTGCATGAGTCACGATTTCAGCATTGTCTCTCTCCTAGGAAATCTTAGCTCCAGAGAGCACAGGTGCCCATAAACTCCATGTTGTCTTTATTTGTAATGTGAGCCCCTTAAGGGATGTGACAAACATTTTGATGTCCCTCGTGATGACTAAGATGCACGTAGTGAGGCCAAATCACAAGTGGGGAGTAAATGAATGACTCAATGCCAAACTTAGTACAAAAAAAGAGATTGCAAGCAGTCATGTGTTAGCTGTTATTACTGTTCACAGCTGTTTTCTCACTGGTGCTACTAAATATGTCACTGGAAAAATAAATGATGTATCCTAGGGGAGTAAAGTTGCATCTTTTGCTTCAGGCTTTCACACACACAAAATTCCATACTTTGTGATTTAGACTTAGATCAGTCGATTCATTGCACTTTCTTGAGTGTTTTGGAAGCATATGGTAGAGTAGTTCATAACCAAGGCTTGGCGGTGAGGTAGACCACGCTATGCCACTGGCCACTCTGTGATATCCAATCACCCTTCGATTTCCCTGAGATTCAGTTTTTTCAGCTGCAAAGCAGAGATAATAATAACATATGCCTCACTAGGTATTTGTAAAAATTAAATGGGTTAATACATGGGAAGTGCTCAGCATTGTGCTTGGCAAAGACTAGATACTCAATAAATAATACTACCCAGCTCTGCAGTGGGATAGTGTAGTGAACACAGTAAAGAACTAACCTTGGGTTCTGTCCCAAGACATGGCCATCTACTTTGAACAGGCAACATATACACATAAGTAAATAAAATCCAAACATGCAATGAGGAAGTGCTATTGTACAGCACAGGGAATGGCTACTATATAATTTCAAAGAAAAACATCAGAGAAAATACATGTCCATAAAGGAATCACGGAGGCAGCAGAATGTGAAGGGGGCTGTAAACAATGAACAGAATTTCAATAAACCAAGAATGAAATTTGGGTTGAGGGAAGGGCACTAAGGAAAAGAGAAGATGCGAACCAGAGCTTGGAAGCAGAAGTGGGCACGGCACGCGTGGGAGGCAGGGAGGCAGAGGACTGGCTGGAGCAGGGGCTCCTTTTAGATGCAGCTGGAGGTCTGTTTAGCGACCAGGTGATTCCAAATAGAGGAGAAGATGGAAAGACAAAAAGAAAACTTCATTTCTTTTACTATGAAATTAATGTTTATTATAGCATATTGGACAGTAACAATGGCAGAAAAAAATTATGTTTAAGTAAAGTTAATATGTATTTTAAGTGTTAGCACTACTAATACTGAACAGTGGAAGAAGTTGAGTTGGAAAGTCATCTCAACCCGGGATTCAGCTGACCCCACAGAGAGTTTTGAAGCTGGATGACCCTTTAGAGCTGTCCCCACCTGAGACATGGGACCAGGACTTTAAACCCCAACTCTGATTAATCACTGGATGCAGGCCACTATGGCACGGGTGTGACTGGGTGAGGTGCTCTCTGAACTGAGGTAATCCCTGGAAGGGGCTGACAACTGAGGGCCACCTCCTAGCAGCAATCTTGGCACCTGAGGGAATGAGGTCCCCATTCTCAATGGAGGATTTGGACAACACAGCACAGCGTCCACTGCTGCTGTTCATACAGTACTTTGAAAGGGGACAAATATAGAATGTGAGAATGGTGACCTAAGGTCTAGTCTCATTATTTCACTCTCATTTTCCTCTCCTCAATTTAGGACTCTTCTCTGTACAGAAAAGAAATTAAAACTAAAGCTCAGAAATTAGAGTTAAAAAAAAAAAACACCCCAAATGATATTTTTACCTATAGCTTTTTGAAAACACTAACAGATTACAATTCATATACAGCAAAATCTTTTGAACTCTTCTTTCCCCATTTCTTTCTTTCTGAACATCTCATATGAACGTTAGCTGCCTCCCATTCCCGACTCCCATTCGCAATTCAAACCCAGCCCTCCTTCTGTGATCTCAGTTTCCCTCTTTGCAAATCTATTTCAGGCTCCCCCACTGGAAACTCTATTCGCTTTTGGCAAACATCATTCCTGCTAGTTTGTGCACCTCTCTAATTCCACTCCACCATCACCCTGATATTTTACAGCAAAGGTCCAAGCACTACACAGCACAATGTTACAGTTCAGATTATTTCCTTCCGTATCCCTGTTATTCCCCTAACACACTACCTATTACTGCAATGCCCTGTTTGTGTTTGTTTTCCCCATAGTCTCTTTGTGGTGTCATTTTTCAATAGATGCTAAATGAATATATCGGACATCTCTCAGCCTGCCATTTACTCCAGCCATTTCTGTGGTTGCCACTTTTGCACGGTTATAACCTGACAGCAACCTCCTTCTGCTATATCATGTGTCTCTTGTTATTGGCCCCTGGGCCTCTCTAATATTGTGATGTGGGAATCTGTTGTCCATTCATTCATGAACAATATGGAAGCACAAGAGAGTCAACACTCCAAGGGGCAGCCCTGGACCAATGAGAGATGGGAGCTGGTAAATGAACCCTGCCTCATCCAGTGGACGGTTCTGAGGCACGCTGCATATGGCTCCTCAGAAGGACCTTGTGGGATTGATCCCCAGCTTTCCACAACGGTGAGCCATTTGAGAATACACCCTTGTAGGAGCTTTGCCTCCTTCCCTGGCCTTACTGTTCTGTTTCCTGGGATCATTTTCCAAATAAACTACCTGCACATAAACTCTGGTGAGAACTTAGAGGAAGAGACAAAGGCAGTGAATGAATGAATGAATGATTGAATCACTATAGAGCAAAACTCTATGGCAGGGAGAGCTTCCCTACGTAATCAAGGGAACTATAAGAATTCATTCCCTTATCATTTCAGAAATTCAGAAAGAGCCGTATTGTTCTGTTTTTCTATCCAACACTTGAAACACTTTAGATATGGTGCAAACAGAGATCTCTAATCTAGACTTCCTGGTGTGTGTGTGTGTGTGTGTGTGAGAGAGAGAGAGAGAGAGAGAGTTGGAATGCTTTGGACCTCAGAATAGAGTTCCTAGATGTCGTGACTGTTTCTGTCAAATTCTGCCCAGGGCTATGTGTCAGCATGTGTGTGTGTGTGTGTGTGTGTGTGTGTGTGTGTGTGTGTGTGCCTGTACCTGGTAGGGGGTGCAAAAAGAAAAGGAGTTAGTTTTGTGCCTTACAGGGTTTTTGCAAATACTGATGACTTAGAAACAGAATTAAATTCCTGTCCATTCCTTTATAGGCCTGTAGATGAAGAAATGGCAAAGCAGAACACCTGGGACAATACAAATTAACTATTGCGATTTTGATAAACTACCACCTGCTTTTGAGCATTTACATAGGAAATATAAACTTTTATTCAATAAAAAACGTGTATCAAAATTTTTTGCAGCCTCCTTTCAAAGTGTTCTATTCAGATCATTCATTTAAAGAGACTTAATTTTCTTAAGCTTTTGAACTTGGTGGTGGGTGAGCATGAACGTGCCATTTACAGCTAGAATCGGGCTGCTTCTTGCAATGAGATTTGATGGCATTTTCCAGGTGCACCCACCTTCCCCTCCTCACACTCCATACTAACCTGTTTATCTCTCTCACGTTTACCAACATTGCTTCCTGGGCATGTATTTTAGTACACTGAATAAAAAAAGATTAAAATTATCTCAAAACCACACTATAAAATCAGTTATTAGTACAATACTCTATTGAAATCCATATTCAGTAGACTAAATGGAACTATGAATTTCCATGAATGCTGATTTGGAGGGGAGATACTCTACCTGCCTGCTGACTAATCCAATAACATTTGACAATTGCTATGTGGGAGTCCTTGTGTTAAAGCCATAGCAATCACAAAGACCTGTAGTAATCCTCTCCCCACAGTGAATTCCCCTTACACAAAAGTTAAGCATACTGAGATTTACTGAGTCCCCCCTGTTGTTTTTCACTGGGGTTGCATGAGGTTTATACTGTTGCTCTAGTTTAGTTGAAAAATCAAGAATTATCTCCCTCTTTCTCTTCCCTCTCCCCCCTTCTTTTCTCTCTCTCTCCCTATCCTTTTGCCTTTCTTACTCTCTCACTTTGCTTTTGAAAAATAAAATATTGGGAGGCACACATAAAGGTTGCAGCAAAGATTGTGTTCTGTGAGGTCTCCCCTAATTGAGACGCTTAGGGCTCAAAGATGCCTTGGGTCAGCAAAGGGCTGAAGCAGCCATACCTGGCAGAGCAGGGATGGGAGGTGGAGAGCAGCTCCCAGGTGGGAGCAGTTGCAGGGACAAGTAGCAAAGGGGACTTGTTCATAGGCAGGCCTGTCACAGGTGACACAGACCGGCAGGGAAGCAGAACCAGAACTGTTCCCACTCACCTATGCTTAACGCAGCTAGTTCATAGAACGCATCCCAGCATTCAAGAGTTATTACGCCTGATGCAAACTCAGTCCCAACTTATGTCAAAGAAAACATGCAATAGCTGTAAAATTACTTGCATTTAATAATAATGTAAGGCAATGGAAGAGATAAGGCAACCCATCCTTGATGTGTCTTACGGAAAATTTGAAATGAAGTCATAACTGAATTGTCAGGTTTTATTCTCACAGATCAAAATAATTTTTTAAACTTCACAAAAATGTTTGATTGCAGAAGTAAATGACATTGCACAACTGACATTATCAGACACTAGGTTTTATCTTTTGGGCAGGAGGCAAAGAGTCAATTGCATCTTCCAAAAAAGTAAAAATGTATTGAGATGTTTGCAAGTTTGAAACAAAGCAGATTCTAAAAGCAAGAATGTTTTTGATCTAAACTTCAAAACTTAAGGATGTCAGAGTAAAAACTGATTTCTCTCTATGAATAAAATTTGATTCTTGAATTTATGCAACAAATATTTAAGGCTGGATAATATTCCATTGTATGTATATACCACGTTTTCTTAATCTATCCATCAGTGGATATTTAGGTTGCTACCATGTCTTGGCTATTGTGAATAATTATGCAATGAATCTGGGAATGAAGATATCTCTTTGAGATTCTGATTTTGATGCCTTTGCATATATACCTAGAAGTAGGAAGGCTGGATCACATAGTAGTTTTATTTTTAATTTTGGGGGAATCTCCACACTGTTTTTCATAACAGCTGCACAAATTTACATGCCCACCAACAGTGTACAAGATTTGATCATACATGTGTGGAGATTTTGTTCCATTTGTCTGTATGTCTATTTTTATGCTAGTATCATACCATTTTGATCAGTGTAGCTTTGTAACACATTTTTATATCAGGAAATGTGATGTCTCCAGATTTATTTTTCTTGCTCAAAATTGCCTTGGTTATTCATAGTCTTTTATGGTTCCATATAAATTTTAGAATTGTTTTCTTCTATTTCTGTAAAAAACAAATGCCATTGAGTTTTCAATAGAGATTGCACTGAATCTGTAAATCATGTTAGGTAGTATGAACATTTTAACAATATTAATTCTTCTGGTCCGTGTACATGAACATGGATGTCTTTCCATTTATTTGTGTCTGCTTTAATTTTTTAAATCATTGTTTTATCGTTTTTAGTGTGCAAGTTTCTCACCTCGCTGGTTAATTTTATTCCTAAGTATCTTATTCTTTTTGAATAGAAGGGATTGTTTTCTTAATTTCCTTTTTGGATAGTATGCTATGTCTAGAAACATAACTGATTTTTGTGTGTTGATTTGTATCCTGCTACTTTACCGAATTTATTAGTTCTAACAGATTTTTGGTGGAGTATTTAGGATTTTCTACATAGAAGATCATGCTATCTGCAAAGAGAGATAATTTTACTTCTTCCTTTCTGATTTAAATGCCATTTATTTATTTTTTATGTCTTAATTGCTCTAGCTAGAGCTTCTAGCACTATGTCGAATAGAAGTGTCTGTCAAGAGTGAACATCCTTGCTTTGTTCTTAGAGGAAAAGCTTTTAGACTTTCATCATTAACTGTTGGCTTTTAAAATATGGCCTTTATTGTGTTGGAGTAAGTTCCTTCTATATGTAATTTGTTGTTTGTATTGAAAGGGTCTTGAGTTTTGTCAAATGCTTTATCTGCATCTATTGAGCTGATCGTGTGATTTTTATCCTTTATTCCATTAATACATAATTAAAACCTCACACTAGTTGAATAGCAACTTTCCATTTCCCATTCCCCTCAGCCCCCAGCCACCACCATTTTACCCTCTGTTTCTATGAGTTTGACTATTTTCGATGTGAGGTCTATTTTCTGTGGAGAATATAGCAGCAGGGCCATTGATAGCCCAAACAGTGCTTTAAATGTGAATTAGAGAAAGCTCCCTCTAACTTAAGTAAGGATTTTTAAAATTAGCATATTTTAAATAATATTTTGAATATAATGACAAGGACAAGAAATACAAAATCACTTTTGTATAAATTATACAAATCAAAATAGTAAGCATAAACCATAGATAATTAAAATTTTAATCACAATAATTAGCAATAGAATTACAAGAGATAACAATTTATTATATTTAATAAAATAATTACACATCTTACTTTCACAGGAAACAAAATTCTTTATGATTGTTTCAATGCACACTTGTGCTATTTTGTACAGAAAAGGATACTAATTTTAAAAGTCTTTTTTGGTGGCATTGTTCTTAAAAAACATGCAAAAAGATTTGGGGTTCAACAAGTGGCCTTTCCCAAGCTCCACTAAAACCAACGAATTCTGAACTCAAATGTTAAGATTTTCCACAACCCAAGTGCCCATCAATACATGAGTGGATTAATAAACTGTGGCATATGTATGCCATGGAATACTACTCAACCATAAAAAAACAATGGTGAACTAACACCTCTTATATAATCCTGGGTGGAGCTAGAGCCCATCCTTCGAAGTGAAGTATCACAAGAATGGAAAAGCAAGCACCGCATGTACTCACCATCAAATTGGTAGTAACTGATCAACACTTACGTGCTCACACGGAAGTAATATCCATCGGGTGCCAGGCGAGTGGGAGGGGGTTGGTGGGGATGGGTAAACTCCCAAGTAATGGGTGCGGAGTGCACCGTATGGGGGATGGGCACGCTTGCATTTCTAGCTTGGGCGAGACAAAGGCATTATATGTAACCAAATGTTTGTACCCCCATAATATTCTGAAATTAAAAAAAAAAAAGTCAAGATTTTATTTAACCAACCAATCACGTTTCCTTGTGAAACTCCCTGGCTTTTGCTCTGGTGAGTTCTTCCCTTGTCTTTGTGTTTCCTTCTGTATAAGTAAATTCTCAGTGTTTTAAACTAATTGCCTCAGAGTTAGTCTTTTACAGTTAATTCAAATACCTTTTCCTACAGACTTAACCCCTCTGGGTTAGATCAGATTTTCCCTGTCCCATCAGGCAGAAACCACAGCGGAGCACTCCCTCTGTCTCAGAGTCATTATTTTTCCTTGATCAGCTTTAATCATAATTCTTCAAATTAAATGTCATCAAGGACATTAAAAAGACCATAAAAATTTTATGATCATACACCTATTTTTTCAAGATGATATCGTCGTGTACAAAATGAAAAAAAATTGATTTTGAAATTTAGTTTTGAATTGTGGACTAGTAATGGGGTTTAATGTCAAAATAAGTCTTCTTTTTTTCTAGTATTATCTATGTTAAAGAAATTGGCACCATTGTGAAGGTAATCACAACTTTTTGGCATCAATGATATAGACTTTATAAATATTATCACTTCTAATTTTTTTAAAAAGAATTCTGAATCATTTCAATGCTTTCAAAGACATTATGTATAGAGCCTTTTGGTTGATACATTATTTTACTTAAAACATTGAGCCAAATTAGAACTTAGAAAACACATTTCAAAAAAGACAGTTTTGAAATACTTTCGGCTTGGGTTCTGTAAATTTACATGCTTATTAATACCACCAACAGTTTCTATAAGAGCATGCATTGCATCTAATCGAGTTTCAATGGCATAATGGCAATGGCTGGACTTTCTCATTGTGGATTCTAAAATGGTTTCAAATTTGCATTTAGTAAACGTCTTTTCAATACATTTCAATATTTCATTGACGCCAACGAGTACTGATCATATGGCCTTTGAATAATGGAAGAAAAAAAGCTAAGTAATTGTAAAAAGAGGTTTTTGCTTCATGTTTTTGCTGCCAAATTTAAAGAATACATAGAGCAAATAATTTAGAATGCCTTAGCATTTTTTCAAGGATCTTTTGTAGCAACTCATTACATTTTCCATGTTTTCAAATTCAGACACCTTAAGATCACAGGCTTCCAAAATTTTTTTGGCCTAGACTTATTCTATTATTTATAT
>NW_012153285.1:385016-421760 GCF_000956105.1 Propithecus coquereli | reverse complement strand
CATTTTATGTGTGTGTGTGTGTTTGTATACATATGTGTGTCTTAGCATACTTTACTCTCATTGATAGAAAATTGCCATAATATATTCATTTTTCTAGAACAAGACTCTACCACTATCAGAAAATTGTCAGTATAAATATGGAAATAGTTCATCTTTGAAGTCAACAGTTATAGTAAAAATACTAACATTGTTACAATATAAAACATGGATTTGCTATGTTTATAGTGTTCTAATATAATGTTCTGGTGTAGTGCACAACCTGAACAATTGAACATGACAGCCCTATGGATTGAAATCTGCCCCTCAATTAAAAGTTTTGAATGACTGGCAACCATTTTATACAACGTGTCCTTGCCCCTTTGAACAAAATTGATTGGGACTTGATAGGCAACTGACATAAGGTGGGCCAGTTCAGTTCCTTATTTAGGTACTTAGGACTAGGACCAAGATAGAATTTGTCTTTTTGGGTAGCTGAACCAGAAACATTAAAAATCAGATGGCAGGAACCATGTATCATAGAATGAATAGAAAAAACTAACAGAAAAACCTGCTCTGCAGAGAAGGTGAGAAAAACTGTAAAGAGAGTCTTAATGTCATTCCAGTGCCTAGTTCCAGGCTGTACCAGAGGCCTGGCTGCATCTCTGACTCTGAGTCGCCTAGGTCAACCTTCTATTCACTGGTAGAGGAGCACCTGGAAAGGCAGAAATACACACACACACACACACACACACACACACACACACACACACACATGCATACACAGACACCATATTTGTTGTTTTTAAATAAGAAAAAGTGCCGCTACTCTTTTGTCTAGGTAAACACAGAAAGTCACTTGGGAGCAGTTTTTTTCTGATTTTTTCATAAACATTTGAGTACAGCTTCTTAATTACGAAAGTACAAAATTATAAGACACGCAAGGCCCTAGCGAAAGGGGCAAAGCACCCTGTGGTCCCATCAAGGCTGCCCCTCCTAGGTGCTATATCTTAAAACGCAGAGAGGTAGGTGCTGTCTAGAAGCAGGCCCAGGGGCAAGGTGCGCCATGGAAGAGAGAGGTTGAGATTGCAGGTTTAACATAACTAGACCTTTTCTGATGGATTGTGATGGCATTTGGAAACAGGTCTGATCCCTTTGGATGGAGGAAGCTCAATTCTTGAAGTAGAGAACTCCTTCAAGGAGAGATATTAGATTTCCTATTAATGTGAAGAAGGGGTGGGCTGAAAGCTTACTTAGAAAATAAAAGAAACATATCCATATTTGTACTGCAAGTAGTTCAGCTAAGTCATGATTCTAATCAATTCCTCTTTGAATTAAATTAGCCAGAGTTATTTTCATTACATGCAACCAAAGGAGGCCTCATTAATATAGAGAAGTTATATTTTGGGGACACAAACTAATCTAAACTCATGTCTAGGTTGCCTGTTCTATAAGTGAATTCTGTCTCCAACTATTAATGTTTTATAACAGTCTGTAAACTTTAAAATAGTGTATTACATTTAGTAATGATAATAATACCATATAAAAATACAATATCATTAAGTCTTTTTGTGACCAGTTTTCACCCCTGGAAAAACAAGATGAACTGGAATCTCTCCTGTCAAAGGTCAGGGATTTCCCACCTCGAAAGCATTTCCAAACACCTAGTTTATATGGAAGTTGCTAAAACAACTCAGAGCAACATGTTGGTGTATGGAAAGAGGTTGTTTAAAATCTACTCCTCAATTTATTTATTCAATGATTTCACAATAAATCAACTGCCTTCTCCATGCAGTAAAATAGTTTCTGTTAAACAACAGGTCGATTGGCTAAGCATCACTATTTTGTTGTTCTCTGTAAAATGTTATAGTGAGTAAAATTATATTTTTACGGTTGCATTGCTTGAAGAACACTAGTGCAATAGCTTTGATTTACTAACCCAATTTACACCCATAGGAAGTGCCACTTTCAGCTACATTTATCTTCTTCTGTAGTTATCCCAGTCATTTCTAAATACCAATGTTGTAGCTCTCTGTAATACCATTATTTTTCTTTAATATCGACAGAACACAGACAACTTCACAAAAAAGTTATTTGTTACCTATTTTTGGTGAGAATTTCAATATATGAACAAAGTCAGTTGTATAGTAACTTTAGGCTTTTTAGAATGTTACAGTCTTTTCTACGGTTGACTAACAAACAGATCTCTTCAATCTCAAGTGCTTCACACTAGATCATACTCAACTAGCTTGTTTTTATATTTTTAATTTCAAATATTGAGTCATCCTTTTGCTATCTCCTCATTGAAAATGAAATTGTTTGGAAGAAGATCGTGAATAAGTTAGTTATTAGTATAAGGAGCTGATAAAACAATATTTACTCCATCATTTTATTCCTGTTGCAAGATGCTTTAATGCTTACCTGACTGATACGAAAAAACAGTGGTGGCAATAGCCACATATTAGAAAATGTCTTGGCAAGTTTTATTAAAATGCGGAAATTCAGTGACTCAAAGAATACTGTTTCCTGGGTCAAGCTATATTTGATATTTTTCTAGAGTCCAAATGCCACCTATTGGTTGGAGGTTTCTTTGCAAAGTATATTTTTAAAAAAAGTAAAAACAAAAAAACAAACAAAATAGCAGAGCAAGTTAGGATTAAGTGAGATATATTTACCAAATGGAGGAATGATTCATTTGTCTGAATGACAGATCTAGCAAGTAGACTCTGGTTTTATTTTTAGAAAATGAACATGACAAAAGAAAACAGTGATATTTGATATTTTCTCCACTGGCATTGTTTGTATTTCCAAATTTTGGAATTTGGTCCTTTAATACATTCATAGAAATCACCATATTTTGGGGACTACTAAAAGTTTTGTTCTTTTGTTTGTGTCATTGCGATGGACTAGACTGAAAGGGAGTTTCTAAGGAAGAAGAATTTTACAAAAGCAAGTTTGGAAAGGGAACGTAAAAATATTTTTCAGGTATAAATATTGGTCAAAATAAAGAACATGTCATAGTTATAAAATAATCCAAAAGACAATTCTGTGAGCAGTCTGAATGAAAGAAAATAATCAAAGTAAAAGCCAAACACTATAGTTCGGAGAAGAAAACTGTCATTCATAAGAAAAACAAAAGAAAATAATCCCAATAGAGTAACATATATTTAAATGAGAAACAAATGAGAGAAAGATTTGGGAGAGGACTAATTTTAGAAATTTCTTTTTCCATTTTCTTCATTTAGCTGAAAGTTTCTCTGGATTCTGGGCCTCAGTCCCACCCATGTGATTTAGATAGATGTCCCTTCTCTGACCTCCAAAAGCAGCCCATGCATATTTCTATCACAAGACTCTGCATTGTTCCTTAACTGTCAATTTATAGCTTTCCTCATTGACTGGGCACTAGGGGATCAAGTCTTACTCATCTCTGTCTCAGTGCCTAGCACAGTGCCTGGCCACAATAACTGCTCATACTGTTTGTTGGAAGAATGAATAAACTCCAAGTTTATAACTCCTACAAATCCAAAATGGGTGAGTGAAAAATATTGGTTTTACTTGGCTTTCAGAACCCCACAATTGCTTGGGATTTTTCCCTATTTCATTGGCTGTCCCTTCTCTGCTGCCTTTGCTCATTCCACCTCATCATCCACATCTCTTGAGATTGGAGTGTCCCAAGACTCAGTCCTTAGATCTCTTCTCTCCTATCGATATTCAAATCTTTGGGGATCTTATTCAGTCTCTTGGCTTTACAAATCACTGGTAACTCACAGATGTGTAACTTCAGCCCAGACCTTGTCACAGAACCCCTGAACATCTATATGCCACTGCCTCCTGTACATCTCCACGTATTAATAGAAGGCTAATTGGGTGTCTTCAACATTACAGAATGAAACCCCTGGTTTCTAGCCAGCCAAAACATTGACCTGTTCAGCCAATGGCACCTCCATCACTACACTTACGGACCAAAATCTAGTATTATTCTTTTCCCATATTCCATATTCAACACATCAGCAAATAATCTGGTATCTATTCTGAAAACGTAATGAGGATTGACAGCTTCTTACTGTCTCCACTGCTATCACCCTTATTGGTAGTTTCCTTGCTTCTGCCATTTCCAGCCCCTTATGTTTATTCCCAATGCAGCAGTCACAATGACCCTGTTAAACATAAGTTAGACTAGTACCTAAACCCCTTTGGATTACTCAATTTAGCCACCTTGACTTCCTTGAAATTCTTCTAATAAACCATTCCTGACCTTCCTACTTAAAATTGCAAATCCTCCCTGCAAACCTTCCCTGTTTTATTTTACTCTCTTAACTTATAATCATCTGACATCCTTTAAGATTAACTTGTATTATTAGTTTTGTTGCCTAGTTCCCTTTCCTAGAGTGTAAGCGGTACGAGGTCAGGAATGTTCGTCTGTTTCGTTCAGTGCCTTATCTCCAGTGTCTAGAAGAGTTCGTGGCACACTAAGTGTTCAGTAAACACTTATCCAATAAATAAATAAGTGAAAAATGCACCAATTCATTCATTTGCTTCTTCAACAAATATTTATTGAGGACCCATCATGTTCCAGGTACTGCTGTAGGCTGTTTAATCCAGTTCCACTACTATAACCCACCCCTAGGTTTTTGGCCAATAATGCTTACTTTTGGCTGGTGTTGAGCAAAACTTAATGAATCATTTCTTTTTCCATCCCCTCTGGATCATTATTTATGTGTTTCTTTGTCTACTCTCACAATCGTTTTTTTATCTATCATAGTTTATTCCTTTCCATCTTCATTTGCCTTCCTCCCTTTTTAGGAGTGAGATAAAAGTGACAATCAAGCAATTTAAGTATTAAAGACTAGAGGGCCATATATTTTAAACTGAACTTGAATATAATGAAAAACAAGTTTCCTTGGCCTCTAATGCTTGTAAGTGTCCAAGTCCTTTTCAGATCTTTAAAATATTTCCATCCATCTCTTTTCCCTTTAGCCTACTTTGTGAACAACTCCGTCCAATATATGCATATGTTAAGAACACTTCCGTATTCGATTTTATTATCTTTCCCTTTTTAGTAGATTATATTGTAATCGGATCATCTTTTATTATTTCATATTGTGTACGTACCAGTGTGTATGTGTATCGGGGAATATCACTTGTGGGGAAGTTAGCTCTTATTATCACCTAAGGATAAACTTTTATAATATATTTTATAACTTGCTTGTCACTTAAAGACCAACCACATGTTTAAGAATGGTCTTAATTAAAATTTTCCTAGGCATTCTTCAAACAAGTGGCAGAGAGACATGTAAGCTATATGGAGGTAGTAATTTTTTGTCTGTTTTTCACTGATGAATCCCCTGCATCTAGAATAGTGCTAGAAACATAGTAGGCACTCAATAAATATTATATTTGTTGAATGCATGAATAAATGACATGAGATGGAAAAGGAATACTTAGGAAAGGTGAAGATGACACTGGCGAATGTGAACAATATAATTAAAAGATGTATAGATGAGTTAGTATGAGAAGGTGCTAATTTTTTGTTTGTGATGTTTAAAAAATGTGCAAGTTTATAGGGCTCATAATTTTCTTTCGATTTCTTGGAATCTGGGAAAATATGAACAGGACTTTGAAACTCCTGGTCGGGTGAAGTTTGAAGGGGTTAGTACAAAGCCAAGGATTTTCCTTTATCCCTTAATGTTCCATGTAGAGAAACATGGCTATGTGGGCAGTCAGGAGTCTACGGAGCCACAGCAGCTGATTTGGAGCGAGTTGTGGAGCTTTCTGACCATAGAACAAATCCGCAGAATCCCAAATATGCCTTTCTCAAGTCTCAGAGGGCAGGATGAAAGTAAATATCAAACAAGTATCAAATTAGATAGCACATTCACAGCAAGACTTCAATAAATGATAGCCATAAGCTATTTTTAATAAAAGTCTAGTAATTTCTTGATTCCGCATTATGCTTATGGCATTGCATGCATGCACCACACACACAGGCCTCTAATAAATGAGCAGACCCTTACCGTGGCTGATAGACATTACATTAGGGCTAGAATTACCCATGTCAAAAATAAGAGAGCCACCTTTTAAAATCAAACTTTGAAAATTCTTTTTCCACATTACACAGGGCAATTCCCTTTCCAAAATTTACTTCGTAGCCCATACTGTACATATGGCTGTCCAGGATGATTTGAGACTGAAAAGGTAACTTATTCCAAGGCAATAAGAAAATATGTATCTTCTTTTTCAATCAACAGCTTGAGTTTTGAGGTAACTGAAATATTTTAGGTATCAAAGTGTAAGCATCTAAATGTATTTTGATCTTCCAAATGATTATGTTCCTAGGGGGATTCTCAGTGGAAGCCCAGAGCTACAAGAGGCAGGACACTGGACTCTTGGATTTTTTTCCTAGGGCCTGTTGAAATGTAACCAGTGGGGGGAAGGGGAGGGGATGACAGCAAATGCAGACTCCTTTGCCAACACGCCACTAAGAGGAGACAGGAACAAGTTCCAGGGTGGACAGTTGCTACCCATTTTCCCTAATCCCTGTCTCAGAAGGTGCCCACAAGGGCAATGTGCCAAGGTATTCTCTCTGTCACTCATTACAGTTCATGACAATTCTCTTCAGTTGAATCTGGACCCACTTTCCCATACACTTTCCACCAGGAATTGTGTGATAATTAGAGGATATGCTGCATTTTAGATACTGTAACTCTGCCCACACATCTAACTAGTAATCTGCTCACCACAAATGTATTTGGCCTACATGTTTCATCTCTATAAATTCTTTGTTCTGACATTCTTTAAAATTATGACTCTAATGTAAACCCAGATATACTGGGAAATCTGTCATTGAAGATTATCTACCCTATAGCCATTAAAAAATTAGGAAACAGTTCCACATATAGTGAGCAAAAGGAGTCCCATGGATGAGAGGGGACCTCAATTGCAACTGCTTGGGTTTTGCAATTCTTCCTCTAAACGTTAAATATTGTGCTTAATCGCACATGTGGAAATCTAGTGACCACAGGAAGTTTAGGCATCTTTAAAAGTGAGTATTTTATTTTGCTCAGAGAAAATAAAATATAAATGGAATAAAATAAATTTGAGAATCCAAATATTATTTCAAGTTTTAAAATACTATAGCTATTTAATATTTCACTTGCCTAGAATATTTAAGCTAATCACTGCTATCTGAATATATTCATTGGTTTTGTCCTTTAGATAAGAATATTAAGCTTAAAATAAAATTAATAGCAACTGCACATTAACCTTTGGGACTACTAATTACTAATTAAATTGGCAAATGAGTTTCTGCCTGAAAAACTCATTCTAACTCCATAAAAACCAAGGGCCTTTAAAATCATTTCATCAAATCAAGAGATTGGAAGAAATGTTATCAGCTAGATTTTATCATTTCTAAATTCATTTGTTCTTTTTCTGTCTAGTCTTTTAGTTTGCATCTATGACTACACTGGAACATATTAAATACTCTTTAGTTATCCAGGTCTGTATCCTTCTATGATGTTTGTTAGTTCATTCATTCATTCACTCGTTATTCTCTGAATCAGTTGGCTTTCTTTGGTAGCAATCCACAAGAACAGACCATGACTAAGCAAAAATGAAAGAATAGATGAATGAATGATGGAGTGGAAGAAAAATTGACAAGGCATTCTTTTGTTAAAGTCAAAACCAAAGGCTCTTTAGTGATCTAGGAAGGAAAACAGATAGATATTCTCTTTAAGGTACCATGGTATTGGGTGAATAAGCTCCAAATATTGTGTGTGTGCACGTGTATGAGTGAGAGAGAGAAGAGTGTGAGAGAGAGAAAGAGAGAGACTCTGGCTGGTCTAACTTGGGAACATGCCCACCTCTTGGTCAGGGACAGGAAGCACCTGCATAGAAATGCTCTCCAAGACCATATCCATTGGTGGATAAGGTAGTTTCTCAAACCCAATTTGAGGGTGCAGTTAATCAAAGAATGGAGAACTGATGTTGGATAAATTAAGATAACAGATCACCACTACATTCATTTCCTTTAAAGTAAGTATTGAGCACTGTATCTCAGTTCATGCCATGTTCTAAAAGTGCACTTTTTTTTTTTTAGACAGTCTTACTCTGTCACCCAGGCTGGAGTGCACCAGTGGTTCAATCAGAGCTCATTGCAGGCTCAAACTCCTGGGCTCAAGTGATCTTCCTGTCTCAGCCTACCCAGTGGTTGGGACTAAAGGCTCAACTACCATGTCCAGCTAATTTTGTTTTTAATTCTGTAGAGACAGGGTCTCAATATGTTGCCCAGGCTGGTCTCAAACTGCACATGCTTTTTAGTTACAATCCCTACTTTCTAGTAGCTCATATGCAGACGGTGAAGCTCATTGTATTTCTCTTGTTAGGACATTTGGATGATCTAGGCTTTTTCTTTTCCTTTGTTACTATAAGCAATGTTGGAATAAACATCCTGGCAACATATGCTTGTATACTTATTGCTCTTACTTGTGGTAACTTTCTATTTGGGGTATTCCTGAGTCAAAGGATATATGAATTTTACAAATCAGACACACGTCTGTAGGGGCACAGAAAAGTATTTAGAGGGATATGTACTACAATGTCATCAATGGCTACTACTGTGGTGTATTTATGATCACGAAGTCTATCATTAAAATAGAGCTGAAAATTTTACGAGAGGACAGAAAACTTTGTAGACTGCTTCCTTTGCCTTCTTGATGCTTCTTCTCTACCAGGAATCCGACATCTTCTCCTCAAGAAGAAAGTGTTAAATGGCCTAGTGTTCTCCTTCTTAAAACAAATAAGAAAAACCTAACAACAGCAAAAAAGTCTTGTATTATGACATAATTTTAGCCTTGCAGAAAAGTTGCAAAAATAATTCAAAGAACTACATATAGCCTTCATCTACGTAGATTTCCTAAATATTAACATTTGTGTATTCTCTCTCTCTCCATCCATATATATAATTTTTTCTGATCTATTTGAAGCTAAGTTGCCAACATAATACTCCTTTAACCCTGAAATAAGGAGTCTGACTCTATATTCATGTTTGATGGCTGACAGCTTTTAAACCTCTCCCCTCACTCTTTCCCTCTGTCCCACATCCAAGCAAGCTGATGAGAAATCCTGATGTTCTTTCCTTCAGTGGCATTGGGAGATTGAAATCATGCAAGCCCCTGCCTGTGTGGGAACCCTCAGTCTGGCCCTACCTCCTAACCACAGTGAAAATCGGAGCTTGTCTCTCATTCTTGCTCCCAGGGACCTGCTCCCAGGCCTCCCCTGCTCTCCGGAGATATTATACATCAATTAGGTAACCAGTAAATCTTTCCACACCCTCTTTGGCTGTGTGTGTCATCATAAATCTCAACATTGGAACCAAATTCTGGGAGAAGGTCCATCCTATACTTGCAAAGTGGCCTACGAGAAACCATAAATAGGATCTCCTACATAATCACAGTATAATGATCAAACTATCAGAAAATTAACATTGGTATACTATTATTATCTAATCTACAGACCTTATTCAGATGGCCCAATTTGTCCCAATGATGTTCTTTAAAGCCTAAGAAAATCCTAGGTGACACCGTTAGTCAGATGGCATGTATTTTTAGCCTCTTTTATCTGGAACAGTTCCAGAGTCTTTCCTTGTCTTTCCTGACATTGGCATTTTTGAAGAGTACTGTTCAGTTATTTTTATGCTGTTTCCCAATATGGGTTTAATGTTTCCTCATAATTAAATTCAGGCTGTGTTGTATTGGAAGTTCCCTTAGTTTCTGTCTGTTGGCTTTGTGCGCTTTTCTTCCTAACAAAAGAGCTTTTGCTGTTCCTATTATTTCTTACATCTCTCAAGTAGAAACAACTTCAAAGACAAATCCAGACTTAAGTTTTGACGATCCAAAGGCTGAGACAATACTACCCCTTTTATTGTTAGTTTTAAGGTAATAGAAGGCAACAGTTATGGAGAGGTGGCACACAAAGCCTTGCACCATTTCTGCTTTTGAAAACTTTGTAAAACTTTTCCTCTCTGGAGTCAGGCTGCTTGAGATCTGGCGTAAGAGATGCCATGTTAAAATCTCCTCTTGAATAAACCTGTATCTGTCTCTTTGTTAAGTTACCCTAGAACCTCAAAGAGCTACCAGAATCTAAAACTAAGGGGAGATATTGATTTCTAGTAATTGGAACCTTATTATTAGGTGTTGGACTGATCAGTGGTTTTTACATTTTAATGTAGACTTTTTTGGATTACTTAAACATATACTTCTTTCATAATCAGAAAATGAATAGGATAAAGTTATTTCTATTAAAAAAAATCAAACCTACCTGTGACCAGAATTCTGCTTCTTCCTAATCATTATCCACTCCTTCCTTTGAAGCTAAGCTCCTGAAAGAGAAGCGGCCACCTGCTGTCCCCACCTCCTCGTCTCCCATTCGGTTCTGTGGTGACCTTCTCAGTGTCATCACCCCTCCATCCTCTCTGTGCCACCTGATCAGTTTTGATCACTGCTTCCTTTGGCAGCTGATTGAATGTTGCCTTCACTTGCCTGCCTTGCTGCTCCCACTCCATAAACATTGCCCTTCCTCCGGTCTCGCACACGTGCAGCTTCTTCTCACTGTTCAATGAACTCATACATTTCTGTAGCTTCAGCTCCTGCTTTTCCACGAAGATCCAATACCCAGACCTATAGCCTAATCTTCTGTCCTAAGCTCCAGGATACCAGGCCATGGATCTAGTGCACTTCTCTACTGAAAAGCCTCACGGGCCCTTCGTCTTCAGTCATTATCTCCTTGGCTTGGTTGTGAACTCAGTACCTAACTCAGACCATGACGCTAAGATTCATCCAGACATTCAGGTCAGAAAGTAAGAGTCCTATCTTAGATCCTTCCCTCATTGTCCACATCCAGGGCTTGTTGAGACTTGCTCCTGTGTATTTTGTAGATCCATCCTCTTCCTTCTTTTATATCCTCACTATGACCTGACCATTTTAGTGATTTTCTGACTGGGCAACTCGCCTCTAATATCTGCTTCCTTCACACACCATGACCAGAGTGAGCTTCCTAAGATGCAAATTTAATATCATTTGACTTTATAAACTTATAATATACTCCCCAAACTCAAATCATGCCCAATAATATTCTATACAAATTCCCAACATTTTACCATGGCAAAAAAAATCTCATTATTATCTATTTTACCTGACCTACCTCCCCTTTCTGAAATCATTAGCTACACTCAAGCATATTTATTCATTCAACAAATACTTATTAACCAGGTCTGTGATTGTGATAGAAGTTGGGGATACAATGGGGGAAGAAAACCAAGCAACAACAAAGTTTCTCACCTTGGGAAGTTTCCTTTTTTTTTTTCTTATGGTCATATAAGACAAAATCTACTTATCATTGTCTCTTAGCATTTCCTTCACCCAGTGTCATCTAATTTCAAAAATATCAAGATTTAATGTCAGTGTTGTACTTAGTACATTTGACATTTGAAGCAGATTCCATTTAAACATTATTTAACTCTCTTCTATTGGATAAAACTAACTTCAGTAAAAATAATTAATCGTTATAGAAAACAAATAAAAATTGTGGCCAGAAAAGAGAACACTTTATTTTATTGAACTTCATATATATGATAATGCTAGTGAAATAAAATAAAATATAAAATAAATATGACATTACAAGAAAAGGAAAATTAATGGATTCATAAATTTTAATTACACTACTAGATTTTTTTAAGGGGAAGAAAATCTTATACCTCAATATTGGTCCATTGTAGAAATGTTACATTTTCTTTTTTATGTTAGAGCCTTGACTTCCACAAATTTGTTAAGAACTTCACCAAAAATGGCTCTGTTCATGTATTCATGTTCAATACAGAGTATAGCCAGATTTGTCCTCTATCTTTGCTCATAATTGATCAAATAAGACTTTTTTACCAGTTCTAAAATCTAAAAATTTATTTCAAATTAAGACAATAAAAGTTTTAAGCATAATGAGTTTGGAAGCAATTCATAAAAATATCATTTCACTATACATTTCAGAAATATCAGTTCTATCTACTACCTTTCAAATATCTCCACACTTGAAAAATTCCCACTAAATATCTTTGTAACAGCACTCATCATAAATTGTTGTTATATTTAATAAAATCTGAAATTTTCTTTCTGCAAAATTTTTCTTCTGGAAAAATCAGAGAATATGGCTGAAAGACAAAACAGTCGCATTATCTGATGATCATTGCTTCAAAATGAATGTCTGATTCCTAATGAAAATAACTGAAGCATTCAAATGCTGCTCTTTTGATTTCTTCTGACAATGAAAGACCATCATATTTTGTCATTTTTTTTTTGGCATTGTTTTTCACGTTTGATTCATTTTTCCATATAAATATTCATTTTCTTACATTTTGTTGTTGCATAGTCAACCTTCTCAATGTCCAAGTACTGTTCCTCAAGGAACCACTCCAAAGCTTGGTGTTTCACTATACATTGTTCAGGTCTGATTCCAGATGTTTGCAAATATGTTTGTGTTTGATTAACTTCATCTAAAACTTCAAACAACAAAACAGATAACTCAGAATAGAAAAATCCCATTCATCAGAGAGCAATATGTAAGCTGATCATTTTGAATCCATATTTCCTATTAGATCACACAGTACTTCAAAGGTTGAGATTCATTTTTAAAACTGTGTCTGTACTACATACACAGCTTTATAATGAGCATTCTAGCTTGTCTGGGAAAGTCTTTTCACTACTATACTTTCATTCTGCAGCACTTTCCAGTGATGAGGTGAGACTAAAAGGAATAAATAATTTTTCCTCAAAGCTCCAAAAAAAATGACACGCCTGAAGAAATTCTTCAATCAGAATGATTTCTGCAAAAATTTAAGGAATGATATTCATAACATCAAATAAGACCTTGGAATTAATTGTTTGATGATATTTCTCTGAATACCGGTGAGAATACTGGCTATAGTTGCAACATTATTATATCCTTCAACATTGTGTAGAGTTAACAAAAAGTCTCTAGAAATGCAAATGTGTATAGGTATCTAAAGTACCTATACTAGAAACAACACAAGATTCAGATGGGCAGAACTGAAAGATATTGAAACATCTTCTATAAGCACTGGCAATAACGAAGAGAAAGAAAATACTGGTAAAAATTAACATCAACAGGAAAGATAGGTAGGCGATGGATAGATGATTGACAGATAGATGATAGACAGGTAGACAGACTAGGAAACACCAAGACCAAGAATTTGATGCTGAAGAGACAATTAATATTTTAATTTATTCTGATACTGCTGCTTGGCCAGCACTAGTTCCAGATGATTTGAGAGTTAATTTGATTAAGGGAAGAAATGAACGTCTTCAGATTAAAGGTGAACCTTTCTGCACTACAGTTCAATGAGAAGGAAAAAAACAGAAGAGGAGATGGTCAACATGTGACAACTTCCTGGTTTTATAAACCTTTACCAAATTGCAAAAATTAAAAAAAAAAAAAAGAAAGAGAGACAGAGAAAACGTTGAAAACTTGTTTTATTCAAAATCAAAAATGTATTTTCTTTGTTTTTGCTACAGACTATTTGCAAATAATGAGACAAAAACGGAAACAGCCGGCTTTATAGCCAGCTTTAAAACAGTGGAAATTAAATCCTCAAATCCCTGAGTGTGAGACATTTGAACATTTTTCCTACTTAGAAAAATGGGAGTCATCAGCAATGGTACTGAAACTGCAATAAAAATTGTTGATAAAATCTATCATGTGAAAATGAATAAAGAAAGGAAAAATGGGGAGACATTTTACATCATCTTTTTGACATAATTATGTTTTTAGCTACACAAAACCTTCCCTTCTGTGGTCACAGAGAGGATATGTCATCAACAAACAAAGGAAATTTCTGGAGTTGGTGGAATGACTCTCAAATTACAACCCAATTTCGAAGGAACATTTTGTTAAAATTAAACATGTCATTTCTTCTGAAGGAAAATTAATTTCATATTTATCTCCAAAAATCATCTTCTGGAAAATTACTGCAAAGAAAAAATAGTAATAGATATTTATAAAGCAAAATATATTGGAATTATTTGATTGCTCAGCTAACGCACAGGATTGAATTGTCAAATCCCACTCTCGGGAGTCAGAGATTTTACCGAGTAACATTTACTGCCAGCCTTAGGGATACACACAGTCGAGAGACTCAGAGAAGAGAGGTCTGCAGCCTCTCATGTGCCCCCATGAGCCCACCTTTTGCACATGGGACACAAGAGTAACAGATGAGGTCCCCACGAGATGTTGTGGGAGTCCTCACACTGTAAATAGCATTTAACTTCCGAAATATTTCCATACTATACCTCAGAGTGTGGTATATGGCTGAGAAGCAATTCCCTAGGGAGTCATGCTTTATAGATTATAACCTCATGGGTTTATTTGTTGCAAGTAATCCTTTAGTCAGAGACATCCTGCTGATAGGACCTCTTCCTCCTAGCAAATATCGTTAGCTTCTTTACCTGGAGGTCCCTTGACAAGGACCATAGACTTATCTTCTTTTCTTGTGCCCAGAGACGTGCCTTCTTCCTTTTAAGGGAGTGAGTAGATCTCAAGTCAGTTTTTGAAATTCTTTCCTCCCAGTAACATTCCCAGTGTTTCACACTTGAACAAATGTGCAAAATGAAAGGTTATTGTCCATAGTTAAAATAAAGGAATCTTTCTTGGGCTTCCTTTCCACTTCTGGTAAGACTGCTACTGGACTGACAAGAGAGTCAATGGATAGTGAATGGCAAATAATATAAATTTGGCAGAGATTCATAAAAATCCCAATTCACTCTAAATTCCAGAAATTTTGATACTATGTTTCTTTTAGCAGCTTTCAAATGTCTCCAGAGCTGAAAAATTTCCACTAAACATTTTCATCTGAAAATTCATTGTAAATTTTTATTTTATTTGGTAAAATCTTATGTAATATTTCTTTGAGAAAATGGCTATAAGATAGCAAATGGACATTATTTGATCTATTACTTTAAAACAAGTGTCTGATTCTTAGTGATTCTTAGTGACACTTGAATTAGACATTCAAATATTACTCTTGCTTTTTTTCTTTGGTTTTCTTTTGTTTTGTGAGCTTCAGGAGATTGATATTTTTCCTTGGTGGTGAAAGCACCCTACTCCAAATCTCTCTTAAAAATTCAGAATAATTATGAACCAGCTACTGGTTTCACAACTATCTTGCAAACAACTATGAATTTTCTCTAAGACTAAAAGGTATAAATATTTATTCAAAATTCTCTGTATCCTTCCAAAAATTTACACTTTGATTTTTTGATTACATTGAAATAATAATAGCTGTATGAATAATTGTCTTGTAACAAGCAAGTGAATAATAATAACACCAAATATTTGAAAAGGTGTAATTTAAGCAACTACTAAGTCATACTATTATATTTATGTAACATTCTATTCTCTTGATATGGTCCTTAGTTTTAAAACAATTAAAAATTTTAAAAATACATTCTATTTTATAGATAAATTTAAAATTTGGTAAAATATTTTATGCATGAGCTAAAACTATCGAAAATACAGTTAAGATAGCCTACTTAGGAATTGCCAGTAATGCTCTTGCCAGTAAAATTGCTAGAATTTCTTTGACAGGAAAATAAACACAATATGTGCCTTACAATACGTTTCTAATAGGCTATGAATATACTCAGTCTAACCACAGACATTAATCTATTCCCTGATGACTGATATTTCAACTCAATATGTAAAACAGTCCCTTCAAAGTATCCTACATCCTAGCAAATATTTTCCAAAAAGCTTTCCAAAATAAAAATACTTCTGCTTCATCTACTACCACTCATGTGTATCAATATTGCCTGCTCACATCAACAGTATTCTACTTTGGCTGATTTTATAATCCACGGTGTTATTTGTTTTTCTATCTTTCTTTCAACAAACACTTATTAAGTACCTTCTAAATGCCAATTAGGTGCTAGGAATACAAAGATAAAAGGTGTGATTTCTTCCTTTAATATCTGCACAGAATGGCAGACAAATAAATAATAGATTTTGGTAGATGCCAACACAGAGACTGCTTAAGGGACTAGAGAGTATCTCTTAGAAAGTTTACCCTGAAGGCTTAGAGGTTTGAAGGATGGTAGGCCTTGGAAAACATTTTAACTGAGAAGGGATAAAATCATTTTTTTATTTTTAAAAAATCACTCAAAATTAAAGGTAAAAAGGCCAGTTCATAATCCTAATTTGCATCCTGCAAGAGAAACTTAGAAAATTTATAAATATGACAAATGGGCAAAAATGGCTGTCACACTGTTGTGCCCACTGAAGCTCAGATTATTCACCTTCCCAGAAGGTGGGACCATGGATGGCTTAACCATCTTTGTTTACCAGACCATAATATTAAGCATTGGCTAAAAAAAATATTTTTTGAACCAAACTTAAGATAGCATTTCTGAAAATGAAAATTTGAAGCAAAAATTCTGAGTTATTTGTGTACCCCCCCAAAAACAACCCAAAGTAGCCAAATAATGTAGGAGAACTATATTTTTTATTAGTTTTGTAAACAAAATGGATTTATATTCATCTTTTGTTTCTTTTTGACTCAATGACAGGCATTTAATGGTAGAATAATAGCTACAAATTGGCAACTAAGAAAAGCAAATATCCAGAAAACCCATAACCTTCAAAACTGGACTCTGGGAAATTCAGAACTGGCATCATTCATTCAACAAATGCATACCAAGAGCCCTACTGTTCATTGCCCACTACAAATAAAAAATAGTAAGAATTCCTAATTTAGAGGATTTTAAAGAAATATCATGGCTATAGAAATTACCACTGTTTTTTTTTTCCTAAAGTTTCTACCTTGCTATTCTTCTGAGTATTCTTTTCATCTCTTTAGACGTCAAATTGCAAAAGGAGATTGCAAACAGGGCCTGCCATCTGGCTAGAGAGGTCTGGCACGGGGTCAGCACCTCCTTCACACTAAGTGCCCCCCACAGCTGATGTTCTCTTAGTGAGGGGGCGGAGGAACAGAACACAGCATACATATCCAATAACAAACCTGAGGCTCCAGTCAGGCTTCCTTCTGGAATTTCCCCTGCCTGGAAGGAGGGAGTTGGAGCAATCCATAGGATTAAAACCAAGAAGCCGGAGGCTGGGTGGGAGTGAGGGTGAAAAGTTACCTATGGAGTACAATGAACGCAACTGTGGTGATGGGCACACTGAAAACCCTGACTAAAGCATTACACAAGGTATCCATGTAACAAAACATTTGTACTCCCTTAATATTTTGAAACAAAAATATATTTGTCAATTTAAAAAGTGAATAACAAAAATATATTAAAATAAAAATATAAAGAGGCGACGAGTTCAGGTGGTTTGTTTGACAGAGCTTTCTGAATTATTTTGGATTAACTGTAGTGTGTAAGTATCACGTGGAAGCTTCCATGGTCACCATAGCATGAAAAATTCCAAAAAGAAGGCTTCTGCAGCAGTTTGCTCCAACTTTTCAAGCTGAAGGGGCCTTGGCACATCAAGTTTAGAGGGGTTGACTGGGTACAGTGGGGTAGGAGAGAAAAGTGCCTGTGGCTATCATGGGGATGATGACTGTGATCTGGCCATAAAGGTCGTATCACAGAGTTTAGAGAGAATCATTTTAATGCCTGACTTTCACAACTTTGGGGTATAAATTGTGTAATGCATATGTTACATCAGCAAATGCCTGGCACATAATAAGTATTTGAGAAAGGAGAGCTATTATAATTATAATATCACTATGTCTGTCATCGTCATCATCATCATCATCTTTGTCATCACCTTCCTTCATGTAGGACAATATTCTAACTGCCAGTCCCAATTAGTCCCAGCTGAATCTAAAAATTGAAATTCTTGATATTCTAATTTTCCAGGTAAGATCATGCAAACAAGAGAGAAGCAGCAGCATTTACTAATGGCTTGAAGATTGTAAGCAGAAAGCCATGCTCCTCCCGCCCCCAGCCCCGCCCTCAACCTACACTCGTCTAGGACAAAGATTACAGCAAATCACGTCTCTTGTGGTCTCAGCAGCCATCCTGCTCTGAAGTGGATTCATCCCAAGGTTGCTATTTTTATTTTTATTTTTATTTTTAAGCCTGTAGCACTGGGGATATTTCAAGCAATCAGCTAACTTACCCTCAAAAGGAAAAATCAAGTAGTGGATAGACAGTGGGTAGATCAGAATGTTGAGAAATACTCCAAGAAGAAATGCTTTGACTTAGACATTTATAAATAATTAAGTTATTATCCTAAATCTGCCTCTTTTTTTCCCCTTGGTCTACCTCCCACCCAAGTTGAAACAAGGATTCTATTAGGAAAGTTTGAGTATTGCGAGATAAAGAGCCCCAAATCTGATGGTGCTTTATTTCATTCTCTTTGAAACACAATATGGCTCTGCAAACAGATCCTATAAGATTCACCTGTTGGGATGCATTGAGATCCAAAATAAAGATATCTTTTTGAAAACCTGTGAATATGCATTTGAATAAAATAGAAGACTCAGAGAATGAGACAAAACAGAACTGAGTCATTTATAATGTTAGAATTTTCACAACAAAGTTGATATTATATTTTAAAACCCCCATATTATTTCAGCACACTTTCGTATTAATAACTAATTTATTTTTTATTGTCAATGTCCTGTGATGTAATGGGAATAGAAGGTTTAATTTCCATTCTATAGAATACACAGAAAAAAATGATGAATCTGGGCAAAGTCACATACTTTATAGATCTAGTAAGCTATTCACTACTGAATTATTTACTGGACACCCAGTAATTACCAAAGACTATGAAAGCACCAGGACTATGGAGGGGAGGAAGGGATCGCTTTCTGGGTTTGAATGGCCACCCCGGTATGTTTATTAGGACTAAAAATTCTCGATACACTTTGTACATCCATCATTTCAAGCAAGCTATTGCAAAAGAGGCCTGAGAGTCCCCATACACTTACAGACAGCTGTGTACACTAAAAGGGAACAGATGTGGTTCCGTCAGTTCTCTGATAGCCTGAATTCTTTGTTAACACCTGTGTTGGAGAACACTGGCCCACTCTTATGAGCATGAGATCACCTTAGCATTTTCTGACTATAATTTTGAATAAAGGGCCAGCCAACCCTGGGTGGGAATTGACCTCAAGATTTAGTCATTTTTTGGTGACCACCTGCATTTGAACTCATTCATCTCCATCAAGTTTAATAAGCTGAGGGAAGGGGAGCAATCCATTAATGGAACTAAAAGTTTTGCTCTTCAAAAGGATCTTGTTAAGAAAATAAAGTGGTCTTAAAACGCACATTCACACACACACGTGGAAGTAAGATTTGGCAAAACATAAAAATAATAAAGCTGGAAATGTTTTTCTTCAAACTTTAGTGCTTATTAAATATTTAAAATAAATCTAATGAAATAGTTCAGGTGTGGCTTTGTGACTGAACCATGAGACTATTTCTTAAATTTAAAACACAAAATATTTCAAGATATTTTTTATTTTACTTTTATTATCTGGAAAGTGAGTGTAAATAAGAATTACTCAAATAGGTTAGATTTTTGCCTTTTAAAAATGGTATTTGTTTTTAACTTACCTACAGTAACATTCACTGTTTTCGATGTATATTTCATGAGTTTTGACAAATGCATAGTCATGTATCTGCCACCTCAAATAAGATATAGAACAGTTCCATCAACCCAAGAGTTCCCTCACTCTGCTCTTTGTGGTTCACCCCTTCTCCCTCTCTCAACCCCTGGCAAACACCATACTTTAAGCTCTTTTTAAAAACTGAAATATACATGCAATGATACAATATGTAGCCTTTTGGGTCTGTTTTTTTTTGCATAGCATAATTCATTTGAGATTCACCCACATTGTATCAGTAGTATATTTCTTTGTATTGTTGAGTAGCATTTCATTGTATTCATGTACCACAGTTTGTTTATCCATTCCCCAGTTGAAGAATATCTGGATTATTTCTAGTTTGGTGAAAATTATGAATAAAGATTATATAAACACTTGCATATAAGTTTTTGTGTGAAATAAGTCTTCAATTCTCTTGAGTAAATTACTAAAATTAGGATTGCTAGGTCATATGTTAAGTGCGTACGCGTATAACACTTATCAAGTGTTAACTTGATAAGAAACTGACAAACTAAATCATTATATGAAGTGGCTGTACCATTTGTGTTCCCTTCAGGAACATATAAAGGTTTCAAATTCTCCACATCTTCACTAGCACTTGGTATTGTCATATGTTTGTTGTTTGTTTTGTTTTAATTGTAGGCATTCTAATATCTTTGTAGTGGCGGCCTTTGCTTTAATCAAATATGGTTCTTACAAAAGTATCACTGTATGTACAAGTTACCAAAAGTGACTGAGACTGTCACCCTGGAATTTATGCTTGGCTCTTCTCCAAGACATCTTACCTGCCAGAGTAGCTGAGAGCCTCAAGTACATGCATTCACACCTAAGGAATAAAATAATAACTCAATACCTAAGGCATAAACACCAAAGGAATAAACTAAAATAACTCGACACCTAAGGAATAAAATTACCTAAAAGAAGTTCAACAGCTCAATAACATCTACCATCTGAAGCACAAGTATTAGAACAGACCAACCAAAACTTTTAAATTACCAAAATAAGTGTATTGAAGGAAATAAAAGAAGATATTAGGATTATGAGAATAGTAAGATATTATAAAAAAGAACATAGTGGAAATATTAGTTATCCCAAAATTTGAAATCAAGTCCACAATAGATGAGGTAAAGAATAAGGTGGATATAGCTGAAGAAGGAATCAGTGAGTTGGAAAGACAGAATGGAGATAATAATGCCATTCCTGTTATCAGGATTAGAGATAGTGAATCAAAAGTACTAGGCCCAGAGTGGGCACTTAATACATGATAAATGTTCACTTTCCATCATAAATTCTAGATATACTTTTGGCTATGTTACAGAGAGTAAATATTTCCAAATGATCTAATCACTTTGACTTCATAACGTTAGCTAAAGATAAGCACAGTCAAGTAAAAGATTTACTTTTCCTCCCTTCTTCTTTAATTCTTGCTTTCTTTTCCAGGCCCTGTCAACATATGCACATCTTTACATCTCTGCTGCTGTGTGAAATGTGAAAAAGCAGAAGCTTGAGAGTCTCTGAAGTCAGTTCATGTGTTTAATTCCATGAACTTAGGCAAGTACATTAACCTTGTTAAGTCTTAGTTTCCTCGTCTATAAAAAGTGCATAATATTACTCACCTTGTAGGATTCTTAATGATTATTAAACTGAATAATGAATACCGAATGTCTAGCACAGGGCCTGGCACATAATAGATATTTAATAATCAACTCCTCCATACTCTTTAAAACATGCACTGCTCCCAATCCCTGCTTTTGAAATTCATTTTGCTAGGGAGAAAAACTCTGATTTCACAATTAGAGATAAGTCTTACATGTTAAACACCCTTCGGGTAGGTTATGCTTGGGATAAGCAACCCACTGACAAATTCATACTCAGGGCATAATTTATTGATATAAGCCTATCTCCAGAAAATAGGGGCTTATTAAAAGAAAGAGAAAGAGAAATAAAAGTACTAGAAGGCTGAGGTAGGAAAAAAATGCCAAGGTAGGAAAGGAATAGACAGAGGCAGATGTATGTGCACAGAGAGGAGACCTGGGTCTAAGAAAATAAGCTTTCCCTATTTTAACTTTTTTAAATTTATGTTTATTTATTTATTTATTTATTTATTTCAGCATATTACAGGTATACAAATGTTTAGGTTATATATATTGCCTTTGCCCCACCTGAGTCAGAGCTTCAAGCATGTCCATCCCCCAGACGGTGCACACCGCACCAATTAGGTGTGAATATACCCATCCCCTCCTCCCCACTCCTACCTGCCCGACATTCTATAAAAAAGACATCTGCACTAGAATGTTTATAGCAGCACAATTCACAATTGCAAAGATGTGGAAATAACCCAAGTTCCCATCAATACATGAGTGGATTAATAGAATGTGGTATATGTATACCAGGGAGTTCTACTCAGCCACAAAAAACAATGGTGATCTAGCACCTCTTGTATTATCCTGGATAGAGCTGGAGCCCATTCCACTAAAAGAAGTATCTCAAGAATGGAAAAACAAGCACCACATGTACTCACCATCAAACTGGTATTAACTGATCAACACCTATTTTAACTTTTTGTCTGAGAACGGTTATGTGTTTCAGAGTCTAGCTTATGTTATTCTTATGAAATCTTAGTCTTTAGGCAGCATGTTATGTTTATCAGCTATATTATACATGAATCTGTGCTATGTAATATGGCTTTTCTGTTACTTTCAACAATAAACACAAGCTTTCTGAATTCTACTCTATGACATGTTGTGTTATAGTAAAACTTCACTGCGGTACATCAAAGCTTTCCCTTTCCAAGCTATAGTCAAAGTCCCTTTAGAGCCAACGAGTGCAATTTCTGACTCAGGTATCAAATGATAAAAGGGAAAATTTAGTTCTCAGTTGGTGACAATGCAATCATTTGCTGTCAATCAATCAACGTGAGTCTCCCCTGCACTTTTGTCTTGCGGAGATGTAAATCGGGTAACAACATACATGTATGCTGTGAACCTTATAATAATAGCCTACCCACTGACCTCTGCAGTATCTCCGGTGTTGCCCCAGCCCTCTCATAAATGTGAAATGCTAACAAAAAAGTCATCATTTGTTCTGTATTAAGTGGTACATTTATCGACTTTTTAAATAATTTCTAAAGATAACACTAATACCAATTTTGAAATGCAGCTTTCCAGATCAGAGCAGTGGAATGTTTTGGAGGTGTGTTCCCTCTGCTGAATTTCCACACTTACACATATCCTTCTTCTATCATTTAACTGTCCTGTGTGTAGAGAATTCATTTTTGTTGTGTTAGAAGTGCTTGTGAAAAAATAAGCCATTATCTGGTACAAATTGTCTATATTATATGTTTCTGGAAGGTGGAAAGTGTATCTTATTTATCACATTTTCCCCTTAATGACGGAGGGAGATTTATTCAATGGCAAGTATGTTTCAAGCTTTGTAATAAGTGTCAAAGATCCCACAACAGGACAACTTCCCTACTTGCTGGGAGGATACGGTGAGGACAGAGTACATCTGAAACTTCTGGTGTATCTAGCAGAAGTGCAAATGTCCAGGCTCCATCCAAGATCTACTGAAACAGAATGTGTGTTGAGTGTCCTGGGAATTGCACTCCATAAACTTCTCTGGGTTAGCGATTGTGTCTTGCTCTCCATTTTATTCCCAGTGCCACACACAAATTCCTGCAACAGAGTAGATACTCAATATGTATTTGCTAAATTCAATCATTCCACAAATATTTGAGTGCCTTCTATGGACTAGACATTATTCTAGGCACTTGTATCAGAGACAAAACAGACAAAAATTTCCATTTTCGTGGAGCTTGGAAGAGGGAGAAGGAGACATTAAATGAAACATAATAATGAAATAAACCACATAGTATGGTAGAAGCTGATAAGCTACAGAGGATAAAGGAAGAAGAGGGTAAAGGAGAATGAGGGCATTCAGGAAGGTGGGGGTGAGGGAAGGCAGGCAGGGGTATTAATTCAGGTGCCAGGCTAGGTCTCCTTGAGAAGGTGACACTTGAGCAAAGACTCAAAGGAGATGAGTAAATCAGCGTAGTAGACATCTGAGGGAGAAAAATCCCAGGAAGAGAGAACAGCCAGTGAAAAGGGAGTACGTCAGGAGTATACTTGGAACATTTGAGTGAGAGCAAGTACCTTCACGGGCCTGGACCAAAGTGAGAAAGGGGGAGAGAAGAGGGACAGGCAAGGAAGACAAAGGCCATGTGTGATCTTAAAGACCACTGAGAGGACTTTAAGTTAAAGAGAAAGTGTTAATGATCGAATGGGCTGATGAAAGAAGTTGCTACCATGTCAAGTGGCAAGTACTAAATAAAGAAATTCAGAGGATGCTCAGAGGGGAGCCTATTGTAGGCATTAAAATATTGTTTTAATATTAGATACTTTCTTTTTGCAATTAAACCATGCATTTTGCCATCATCAATCTTGCCAATGGCTAGTGAAAATTAAATACTATTCTACTAATAGTAGTGTTTTTTTCTGTTTTCTTTTTTCTTAATATATGCACTATTTTTAAAGGGAAAGAATTCCTCCTATTCTTGATTTTCTTACAAATAACTAATTAACCAACATGGCAGAAGTATGATAAAAGCCCTGTCTCCTGTCCTTCACTCAAGATTTCCTTCCATTATCTCAAGATATCCAGAACTGTGGCCCCCAAAATGACTATCCTAATATTGACTCTCCCTACCAAGTAATTTTTTTTAAAAGAAGGACTCCATACATAGTGTGTGTTTAGTGCATCAATATTTTCTGCGGTTCCAGTACAAATTTTTACAGTAGTATCAGATATTATTCTGCAGGAGGTTCAGTCATGTCCATGAAAGTTTCACACATTTTGATAAGATTCTACAGATTACTTGGCCATAGAAAAAGTACAGTTTTCTAAACAACCAAATAAAACAAACAAAAGCAAAAGCCACATACAAAAGAAATAACTGCAAACAGAGTCCGGTTTCTAGAAGACAATAACAGACAAGAAGGAAGTAGAGAAAATGTTATGTTTCAGCCTATTATTTTATGTGAAATTGTCAAACTAATTTCAGAATCTCTAAATCTTTTCAAACTGTATGCAGTGATGGATTATTACATTTTATGGTAATGTAATTACATTGGAATTATTAAAAATATATTTGAACTGCACTGCATGTAAAATAGAATCATATTTTTACATTTAACATTAATATACTACATAATGTATAATATATACTTAAGTTATATTTTAAAGTTTTTTCTCATACTTTTCCAAGTTTTGTGACACTTTTCTTAATGGTTTAGAATATTTGGGAAACCTAAATGTTTACTTAACCTTAAATAAATCATGTCACACTGTTCACTTTACTTTCTCTTTGATATAAACAACCATTATATGGATATTATTTTGAAATATCCTTCAATATCTAAATAATTTTTCATGAAGCTATTATGTAGCATCCATTCTCATAAAATAATTCTTTCACTCATACTGCCTCCAAGGAATTGTGCAAATGTAGTCATTTGTAAAACTGTCTATATGAGCAGAGTATACATAAAATGATCATAAGCATGTATAAATGAACCCTGTAGTCCAACATAGTTACAAATTATTAATTTGTTTGCATTATATTAACATGTTAAATATATTATAATATGGAAAATGTGCTACATGTGTGTTGGAAGTTTATGTTCTCCCTGAAAGCAATCCTGGAAAATACACCACCAAACCTCCATATGCATATTAAAAATACATATTGTTATTTCTGTGATTTTGAAATTTCGTCACCTATCCAGAGAGTTTGGAGTAAATAAGAGGCAAAAAACTGACATAGAAATAATAGGCAAAATAATATTTGTAGTTTAACATTTATAGTCTGAAGTCATCCACACGATTCTACATTTTGGCAATCTCCAGGGCATGAACAGCCCAGCAGCTATGCATTAGTAAGTTCAATCATTGTAGTTTCAGGTTTTAACCTTATAGTGTCTCTAAAAACATAATATATGGCCAGGGGATGTTGTTTATGAAAAAAAATTCTCAACAGTGATATTTAAAATATTGTCATTTTTAAAAGTGTATCCTCTTAATTGAAATTTATCTATATTCATAGACTGTAAAATTCACTGATCTAATATAAAATACACTTTTAGGTGACAGAGTCTGAGATATTGATCAGTTCAAGCAAAGGCCCTAGATTCTTCATTTCTCCAACTCTCACTTTTCTTCCATTTTTTTCCCTTTTTCTTCATCCCTCCCATAGAATGTGTTTGCTTTTTTTTTCCCTTGTTCTTGCTCCATCTTTCACATTTGTTTCTTTTCCTTCTCTTCTCTTTTTCTCCTTGCCATTTCTTCTCTCCTTTGTGCATCAGGGCTTTGCTTACTTCCTTGCCCTCTGTTCTGGCTGTCTCTTTCATTTGGTTACATGAATTTCCTTTTGGCAAAATCTCTCCTTTATATACATCAGGGGCCTTGCATGAAATACCTGGAAAATTGATTCCATGTACATTTTAGGAAATCTTGCTCACAGCTGCATTTTTCCATTAGAGATGGTTTCAAAGGCTACATAAAAACATACGCACACACACACACACACACACACACAGTCACACATACTCACACACAGCCAAATGAGGCAAAGTTTAAGTGAGAAAACATGTGTGCAGCATTAGGCCAAGTGACAGGAACAGGGTGACATTTTCAGAGAAGCAGAGAAGTTCTGTAAATGCTTTTCAAATAAAACATGAACATT
The DNA here is from genome assembly GCF_000956105.1 of Propithecus coquereli. Classification (NCBI taxonomy): domain Eukaryota; kingdom Metazoa; phylum Chordata; class Mammalia; order Primates; family Indriidae; genus Propithecus; species Propithecus coquereli. The sequence goes on along the minus strand of NW_012153285.1, from coordinate 395,364 downwards.
TTTGAACTTTAAAAGTAAAAATCACATTGCCAACATAAAATTTACTAAAATAAAATTCACATTTGGTTTGAAGGAAAATTATAGCTCAACTTCTTAAGCGACTGGTAAATGGGAGCCACATACGTAAAAAATAACTTGCTATGTACCCGATAACAACAAAGGAGGTGGGAGATAGAGCAAGAGAGAGAGAGAGATTCATTCAACTAAAAACATTCCATCTATTTATTACCATTCTTATTGAACATTTGCTCATAATAATTTTTTAGAAGTCATAGTCTACTAAAAACCCTGCTGTTTATCAAATTTCCACTGATTTTACTCATTAATTTATGAGATCTTCTATAACTAACTCACATATTTTCTCTTTCCACATTTTGGACAATGGTCTTTTTCTACTGATTTTTAAAACTACAGCAAACATGCAAATTTAATACAAATTAATAGCAGTAAATGATTAAAGATTATGTAATTTTTAACAAATTTCACAGTACACAGATTACCCTGAAATCTCTATGAGCCTTTGGTGTAGGTCATGGAATTTTCATATTGAAGTAGCAAACTTTTCTCTCTGCATCTGCTTTATGTACTTGAGAAGAAATAATAAAATAATAGCTTATGTTTTTTTAGAGCCTCCCAAGCTGCAGAAGACCTTTCATATATATTCTTATTTGATAGAATCATTGTATATTTGTCAGGGAAATAAAAGAAACTGTTCTGTTGTTTACATAGCTCAGAAAGGAAAAAGGAGAATCCCTAACAAGAAAAACCAGAGGATTTGGTAGTTGCTATGATATTAAATGAACAGTCATTTTGGCTTTATGTTGATAAATGATTCTGGGCTTTAAAAATCAGTTGAGAAGGAATTGATATGACATAATAACTTGATTTCTAAGGACCTCTGTTAATTACAAAAAATACTCTCATGAGGAAGAAACAGGGAAAGATATGAAAAATATAGTTTATATCTTCATGATCACTTTACTTTTCTACTAGCCTAGGAAGATCAAATATGAAATATGATCTTTATTTAGAGAATGCTCCTCCCACCCCACCACCTCTGAGCTAATCACTTTGAGTTGAAAGTCCGAGTTAAAAGTAATAAAGGAGATGCCTTCCCTCCAATAACTTGTGAACTCTCTCCAAAATCTAATGGTCAAAATCTTCTTTCTAATTCTGTTCTGAAATGGCTGAGGTGCTGGAGCAGTTTGGAAAAGTTCCAAGTTGCGAAAAACGTAGAAGTTATTTATAGAGTAGCTCTAAAATTCATTGTCCAAGCCAGAATACTCCTGAGAGTGAAGGGGCTACTGAGTGATAGAGTAGGAAATGAGACTCCTATCTCTCACCACATACAAAAATCAAATCAAAATGGATTAAAGACTTAAATGTAAGACCTGAAACTATGAAACTGCTAGAAGAAAACATTGGGGAAATGCATCAGGACATTGATCTTGGCAAAGATTTCTTGAATGAGACCCCAAATGCACAGGCAAAAATTGACAAATGGAATTACATCAAGCTAAAAAGCTTCTGCACAGTAAACAATCAATGAAGTGAAGAAATAACCCACAGAATGGGAAAAAGCATTTGCAAACTATTCATCTAACAAGGAATTAATGACTAAAATATATAAGGAACTTGTATGTATGTGTGTGTGTGTGTGTGTGTGTGTGTAACTTAATAAAATAAAAGTAATCTGATTTAAAAATGGGCAAAATGTCTGAGTAGACATTATTCCAAAGAAGACATACACATGGCCAACAAGTACATGAAAAAATGCTCAACATCACTAATCATCAGGAAAATGCAAGTCAAAACCACTTTTCCTGGACTTTTTCCTGAAGCCACAGCTACTCAGGTCTCAATGGGGAGAGAAAGTGATCCAGCACAAGTTCCCTGTCTGGCGCAATGTCCTCATGGAGTCTCCAAATCACTGCCAACGCTTATCAATCTCATGTGGGTAGAGGAGCTCTCCCATGGCTCAGATCACAGCAGCCAACGGCAGAAATGAAGACCACCAAATTTCTTCACTTACCCTTCCCCACAATACCAAGCATCTCTGAGCTCCTAGCCAATGTCAGTCAAGCTGGCCACTTGCTTCCTTCTCCTGTGCCTCAGGTGTTTTTTGTGAGTTCTCCATTGGACTCTGGTGTTTTTCCCTAGGTGTTCTAGTCAAGGAATGATTATCTGTTCATAATTATGGTTCTTCTTTTGGATAAGGCTGGTGTCCAATGTCTCTAGTCAGCCGTATTGAACTGAACCCATTTTTAAATGCCTTTGCTGAATTTATTTTTACTTGTGTTGATGTTTCTTTTTTTGTATCAGAATTTTTTTCTCAAATATTAGATGATCTTTGGCCATCCATTCATTCTTAATGATAACATTAGGAAAAGCTAATTGGGAAATATGACCGCATGAATATAGCTCATTAAATGGTAGGTTTACTACAGACTGATTGAGTAATTAGCTTAAGTTTTTGTTGGAGAACCCCAGATACAAGTATCAGCATTACTTTTCTTTGGGAAGGTTAAGTTTCTCAATGAAGGATATACATGTCTCTTGCCAGGGTGTGGGAGTGCAGGTAGGACTGAAAACTGGTTGCCATCATTCTGGTGAGGAATATAGTTGGGTCTGATCTCACTGCTCAAAATGCTAACTTTCCCTTTATCTCCATCATCCATCCAGCATCTCACCTATATACCTTGATTGCTATATATATATAGCCTATATATTCTCTATATATTCTCACCTATATATTCTTGATTGCTTTTGGTTATACTTGATAACAATCTACTCAACATAATCAAATGCAGGCCTGACAGTCATAGGTATATAATGCCCAGAGAGGATATTACCCTAGGAAAGAATAACCATTTTTCCTCAACTAAACTTGCAAATACTAATCTGTTAGGTGATGGTAAATATTGTAAAGCGTTAGCATTTAAAAGTTTTGTGGCACATGCTTTACTGTGAAACTCTGATAAAACAGTGAATTCAAATGATACTCACCTCTGCAATGGGTGAATAACAATATTTGATGGGTTTAGATATTCTAAGATGTGTTTTCAGATTGATATTAATGATATAAAAATCAGTATAATAGAATAATAGCAAATACCTACCCTCTGACATCAAATTATTAATACTAATGTTCTTGAATCATTCTGAAACCATCACCCTCCACCCCCAGTCTGTGGAAAAATTGTCTTCCATGAAACCAGTCTCTGGTTCCAAAAAGTTTGGGGACTGCTGGTATAATGGATACTGAAAACTAACAAGGGAGAGTTTGGGAGGGGGCAAGGGATAAAAATCTACCTATTGGGTACAATGTAACACTATTAGAGCAACAGCTACACTAAAAGCCTGACTTCAGCATTATACAATTCATCCATGTAAAAAAAAAAAAACCAAAAAACTTATACCCCCCTAAATCTATTAAAATAAATAAAAAAAGAAAGTAGGGCATCTTTTGAGTTGACCGCTGAGTGTCAATTCAGAAAAAGTAGGAAGGCAAATTTCACAGGGATGTCCCATCTTTCTGCCTGGGTGCAGAGCCTGGTTGGAAGGTCGTGGAGCTGGGAGGGAGAAAGGGACTTGTGCCTCATTGTTCATTTTGTAAACTTTTGTTCAATCCCCCTGATTTGAGTAAGGCATTTGTCCTGCCCTCCTTGGTGCCTGACACCCCCTGGTTTAGTCTTTCCAGTAATTAAATGTTCTGCCTCTAAAAAAATAAAAATAAAAAAAAATTAAAATGTCCTGTGAGATGCTGAAAATTCAACTCAATTGGAAAAACATGCTGATTTTCTACTTTTTGCCAAGTGTTGAAATAATATTCTTATTGCTTTGGAAAATTGAGAATGTGATATAAGTAAAAGACTATGGAATCCAGAGTCAGAAAATCTAGATTCAAATCCAGGTTTCATCATTAAACACTGTGTGAGCCCACCCAAAGTACTAGAATACAGTTCTTCGAGGACTTTCTCTGTTTGACTAGCATTTTCTTGATACCTTCACTGTCTCAGTCAGGGCAAATTTGGTTGGAAACACAGAATTTCTTCAAGTTAATTTAAGTAAAATTGTATCTATGATTCATAGTTCTGTAGAGGAAATAGAAACTTCTACAGGTCTTTTAAACAGAAAGGAATTTAATACAGGAATTAAAAACCTCTAAAATCCTTTGAGGGACTAGAGGAGCTGTAAAAAGGAGACTGCCACTGGAACCACTGAGTGCAAGAATCTGAAGCCATAGCTTTGATCGAGGGACCAGAAACACCCCCTGAATACCTCAGCTTCCTCTTGACCCTGTGAAGCTGGTGACTAGACAGGAACTTAGTCGAACCTCCACCCCCGGCACTGTACTGCTTCTCAGCATCCATGCCTCAGAGTGCGCTTGCCATCGGTCACAGCAGAAGGATAATAGCACCTACCTCAATACCAGCATCCAAATCTTGCATGAGTGTATCTAGCTGGTATCCAAAAGTAACTGCAAGGGAATCTAAGAAATGTGGGATTTGGCTTTCCTTATGCCTTGAAATTCAAGAAGGCATGTGGAAGGAGGTGAGAGTAGAATCTGAGTGCCTATTAACCTTATCCAGCCTGAAGAGTGTGGAGGCAGTGTGACAGTGTATAAGGCTGCACAGAGCCTTATGGTATTTAAGGACAAAAAATGAAAATGCACCCAGACATATTCAGATAAAAAATAGAAAGGGAAAATCAGTGAATGACCTGAGGATGCTCACTATTTCCCAAGAGTGGTATATATTTATGCCCATTCATTCTCTCTCTCTCTCTCTCTCTCTCTCTCTCTCTTTCCCCACCCCCACCATAAACTAAACAACCAGGAAAAGGGGTTTGGGAATATGTGAGGACGAGGGAAGGAGGTAAATTATCTTAACAGGGGAAATGATTGAGCAGGTAATAATCTCTTTTGTTTTCACATCTCTCAGGTCTATCACATAGGACATATTCAATAGGTGGCGAATAAATCAATGAATGAATAAAGAAACTTTGTCTCAGTTTCTTCATATCTAAAGTGAAATATCTTCTCAATCTTTTGGGGGTTGTTGTAAGGATCAAATATAACCCAAAAAGCTTATTTAAATGTTAACCTTTTTATGAGACATGCATCATTTTTACCATCAATTTTAAAATGGTGTAACAGAAAAAAAGAACAGGAGTATTATTTATTACAGCATTTCTCTATACACTTGGCTGTGGTTTGTATGGCTATATTACCTAACACTGGGTCTCTGGTTCTCAGTAAATACTAATTGAATTGAATCTACAAGTGCATTCATGTGCTTAGTAAATAGCATAAAAGCATCCATCCATGAGATATTTTTATCATTGCTAATAACAATCCTTATTATTTTCTTTTGTGAAGTCATCTGATAATTGACTGAATTTCCAACTGGGAAATTCAAGAACCAATCCAAGTGTCACTCTATGGAACAGCTACCTGATGACTAGTACATTCTGTTCATTCTCAATAGACTTCAGTTCAATTTATTCCAGAAATATGATTCCAGTACTTTCATGGAACATTGAACTATAGATAAGACAATTGCAGCCATAAAGTTCTATACTTCTATCAGCACTACATAGCAATAGGTTTTAGTATAAAAATTGAAATCACTATAAGACTAAGCTAACCAATTCCATAGCTCTGAGTAAAAACTTCCTGGGAAAAAAATGAAAAAGGGAAAAAAATAACATTTATTGGAAGACTACCTTGATCATTTTATATACATAATTGTATTCTGACTTTTTATTTAATAGAAGGACCTGTGTCAAATAATTTAGACAGACTCACCCTTTTGTCCTATAAATATTAAATGAGTATCTAGTATATGTCAGAAAATAACCTTGGGAGGTAATGATGACCAAAGTAATAGTGACCCCTGTTTTCAAGAAACTTATACTTTAAAGAATTTATGAATAAAAAAATAATTACAATGCACCAAAAATTGTGATATTAGTATACCACAGAAAAACACAATAAGGACTCCTAATTCTGCCTCTCATGGTTGGGAAAGACTTTCTGGAAGAAGTGGCAGCTGAGCTGGGCCCTGAAGATGAGTGTGTCTGAACCATAGAGGACAAAAGGTGTGGTGGCAATGTGTGAGATTTTTGTAGAGTCTTGTCTGAGATTCTGTGGCATTGCAATTTAATAAAGAAGGAAATGGAGGATTTTAGGTGGGGAGGAATGTGATCAAATTTACATTCCACAAAGATCAAAGTGGCTGTGTATGGGAATGGACTGAAGACTTGCAAACGTGAAAGTGGACAGGACCCTTGGGAGGAAGTCTCAAGAACAGGGTGAGAGGTGCTGGGGCCTTGTGGGCAGAGCTAGTGGGGACTGAAAGAATAAATATTTTAAATGTTCAAATGAAAAAAATCTTGTGATTCTATAGAGGAGTGAGGATGAGGGAGAGATTATGGATGATACCTGTGTTTCTGGTTTGGACTGGACAAATGCAAGGATGAGGGCATCCTTCTCTGAAATTGGGAGGTAAGGAACAGAAACGGAATTTTGGAAGAGATGATATGAGTTCTGAACATTTTGAGGGTAAGGTGCTAAAAGGCATCTGGGCGCAGATATCCGGTAGTACTTCTAGTCAATGTTTTAACTAGGTCTGGGAGGGAGATCAGAGAAGCCAGGAGAGTGAGAGAGACCACATGGGGAGAGCATGTAGGATGTGCCTGAGGGACACCAATGCCTAAGACACAGGCAAAGGAGAAAAGCTGCCAAAAGAAACAGGTAAGGAGCATTCAGAGGGGAGGGAAAAAAGGAGCAGGCAAATATTAGGTCATGAAGACAATGAAAAGGAAAGTTTCAAGAAAGGGTGAGTGGTCAACAGTGTTAAATGCTGCTAAAGGAGTAAGTTCAATAAGCATTGGGAAGTGCCCAGTTGGGTTCAGCAGACATTGCAAAGGACAGCATGTGGTGAGTTGGAAAATGCAGGAGCGAGGAAAGAAAGGCAGTGAGTGTAAGCAGACATTTCATGAAGTTTTACTGCAAGGGAGTGGAATGATAGAGTGATAGCTGCAGGGAGCACAGCCATTAGGCTGACAAAGTTCTTTCTGCTTTTTTTTTCCCCCAAGATGAGAGAGACATGAATGAATAATTCAAATGCTAAACAGGAAGAACCAAAGTAGCAGAAACAGAAAGATGGAAAGTATGGGATAGGGAAGAGATACTCGACTGAAAGAAGTAGGACAGGAGCCAGAGCACAGGTAAAGATGTGTTGGCTTCAGAATCATCCAATCATTAGTTCAGCAAATATTCATTGACCATTTACTCAGTCCTGGAAGTACAGAAGTGAAAGGAGATTCAGGCAGGGAAAAAAGTAAATAGATTAAATACATAGCTTTTGCGGTGGTAAAGGTGAAAAACAGAGAGACTGAAGGTGAACATGGTAAAAATAGAATTTTTTATTAAATGAAAGTACAGTATTTGGGGGGGAGGCTCATTGAATTTAATAGAATTTTCCAGCTTATTTGACTTAATTATGCTTTATTTGTAAACTTTCTCCAAAATCACGTATGTGTCTTTATCATATTCCATGTCTGTTGAGTCTGAAGTCAGCTTGTTACCCCTAAAGGAATGACTCACTCCTAGGTGTTTTCTTCTTGGCTTTATATAGGGCAGGTCACTTATGCCAAGGCAGGACTTGTTACGCAGCCAGATTTATTTCTTAAACATCTGCAGAGAGGTGGCCAAGAGAGCTTATTTCAAATCACCAAATATTACCAGCTAGGAATATTTTCAAAGCCAAAAAAATAATTGGGGTGTGGGTAGGGGGCAAGTTACACCCCCAGCCCCAATGTAGTTCAATGGTTTCTTCATTCAATTGAACCAGAATCTTTTTTTGAAATTATCAGCCGATGTCATAGAGGCTAAGACCAAAATAAAATAGAGTGTGCCCATGCGCAAAGAAGGAAACCACACCCAGCTTTCTGTGCTGAAGAGGAAAGACTCCTGGGCAGAGGAAAACAACGTGTGCCAGCTCGTGCGCTTGTGCCGTTTAGGTCCGGGCCTCCAAGGAATCAGACTGACAATTTCATGAAAGGTTCTGATTCAACTGCTCCTTTCAAAAACACTTCAAAAGATGGTGATGAGGGATACCAAGGGATAAAAGGTTTCTTTCAGGGCTGGGTTAATTTATTTTAGACCAAAGAACAAATATCCCAATAGACAAGGCAGTTGATTCACTCCTTCTGATTGTAGTGACAAACCTTGTGTAAAGACCAGGTCAGGAGGAGGCTGGAAGAAATTTCTAATCAATTCTGCACCAACTTTCGTATGAAGTAAATCTCTTAAGTGACTGTAACTGGAACGCATGTGCTGACAGCTAGACCCAGAGAAAAGTCAATGCGGGAGAGGTCTGGGAAGGAGAATCAGGCAGGTTAGAGCCAGTTAGTGCCTTTGCTCACCAGGCTGCTAATAACATCTCTGCAGATACAACAGGCAGAGACAGGGAAAGACAAAGGAGAATCAAAGAGTATTTTGTCACAGCCAACTACCTCAAATCTAGCTAGAAAATGTACTGGATTTGGAGTTAGAATTCTTGGATGTGGATTCCAACGTGCTCCAGGTTAAGTTACCTGTGAGACAGGCAGCAGGTAATTGCCAGTTAATTTCTCTGTGTTAAAATGGAGGCGATTTTTCAAAAGTAAATTACAGAGTTGAGACCTTTAAATGAGATACTATACCATGAGGCACTTTGCACACACGGCAGAAATTTTTTCAAGTTATAATTGTAGAACAAACATGTAATAACATATTAGAACTTTTAAAAATCACATGAAAAAGGCACTAGTAAAAATGTCACCAAAATACTTGAATGATGACGATCAGGAACTCAAATTAGCTGCAAGAAAACCAAATTTATAGAAAATATTATCAACAACCCAGAAGCTGAGGCTGTGATACATTTTAAAAGATCAAGTAGAGTGGATGGAGCAGAAAAACAATGGGAAACCGTGCTTTTGTCCTGGTTTCACCGTTATTATAAGAAAGAATATAAAGTGAACTGCTGGGCCTCCCTGTGCTTAAGCTGAGTTTTTGTTTTCAAGGGTGCAGATGGTAAGCTGTCCCTCTCTTTCTTTCTGTTATTACTTATTTTAAGTACATTCTTTACCCCATTTACATAACATTGACATAAAAAGATGTTTAATTTCACTTATAATCAGGGTTATGCAAATTAACACCGCACCATTTTCCACCCATCAAATCAACAAAAAAATGCAAATTTTGGTGAACATACTGTGTTTGCAATGATGTGAGGACACAGGCACCTCTATACCTGACAGGTGTGGAAATGGACATGACTTCAGAGCATGGCAAACTGCCAGTGTTTGTCAACAGTACAAATTCATTGACTAAATAATTCCAGGGCTAGGAATTTATCCTAGATTTTACATGTGTCAGATGATGAAATGGCATGAGCACGAAGTCTTCATTGCAGTATTACTTATTATAGAAAAATATTGGGAAAAACTCAAATGTTTGTCTCTAGGAGTTTGGAAAAATGAATTACTGAATACCAATACAATGAAAACTATGCACCTATGTAAAATGATGAATAAAATCTTGATGTATTGATATAGAAAAATATGCAAAATATATTGTAAAGTGAAAAACACTAAAGTGCAAAACAGTGTGTGAAATAATCGACCATTTGCAGAAAAAAGGGGAAGATGATAAATATATATTCGTATTTGCATTTGCATATATGCTAAGATCTCTAGAAGGCTACATAAGAAATTAGTAACATTGTTTACCTCTTGGAGGCTGTTGGTTGTGAACTGGAAAGTGGTGGAAAGGAGACTTCTTACTTTTATATCTTTTGGTTGTTAAAACATAAATGTATAATTATTTCACAATTGAATTAATTAATTTTTAATGAATTACTTGGTAATCCATTTTTCTCACCAGATTGTAGACTATGCCTTGTTCATTTCCATAGTCTCACTGCCTAGCCAGCACATAGCACATAGTGCTTGCATTAATCAATCAACGCTTACGTGCACATATGGAAATAACATTTATCAGAAATCAAGCAACTCGGGGGGAGGCGGGGATGGGTAAATTCACACCTAATATGTACAATGCACACTATATCTGGGGATGGGCACACCTATAACTTCGACTCAAACGGTACAAAAGCAATTTACGTAACCAAAACGTTTACACCCCTGTAATATTCTGAAATAAAAAATAAAACAAAATAAATTTTTAAAATGTTTACTAAATAGACATTGATGTCGGTGGGGCAAAGGAAATATATGTAACCTAAACATGTGTACCCCTGTAATATGCTGAAATAAAAAAAATTAAAAATTTTAA
>NW_012153285.1:378170-384966 GCF_000956105.1 Propithecus coquereli | reverse complement strand
GAGACAGGGGTCTCACTATGTTACTCAGGCTGGTCTTGAACTCCTGGTCTCAAGAGATCCTCCTGCCTCAGCCTCCCAAAGTGCTAGGATTACAGGCATGACCCACCAGTCCTGGCCAGCAGTATCTATTTCAATTGCCTTATGTAAACAAAACAACCAGATCATTTGGTTTCTCATAGTACAAAATTAATCTAAAAAAATTTAAAGTATTACATTTCAATGTATAGAATCATCTAGGAAAATGAAACTGAATTTAAGAGAACATTTATTCAAATTAAATTAAAAAAACATTGAATACTAAAATATGGTAGATTAAACTTTCTTGAAGGAAGGACAAATGTCTTACCCTAGTTCCAGAGTTTTTTATGTTATGAGAGTGAGTGACATTTTGTGTAAAGGACATAGTGGAATAGCAGACGAGTGACTGAAAAGATGAGAAAGTGGGATTCAATGCAAAATCCTAACTCTAGATGTCATTTATCTTTCAGTTCTTTATAGAATTTGTCAACCAAGATTGGAGTGGGTAGAGTGAGAGGGATAGCTTCAAAATGTAAACTGATGAGAGAGAGAGAGACAGAAAGAGAGAAAGAAATACAGCAAAAGTTTCCAGTAGAAACAACTGCTTCTGCCTCTGGAGAATCAAGATGATTTGGGGGTTGTTCGGTTTCAGGTAAACTATTCTGTTTAGTGGACTCTTGTTTTATAACTGGTTGTGTATTTGAAATTTTTACTTCATGCTTTTTAAAAAATATTTGTTTGATGTTGTTTTCTATGCATGTTCCACCTCTAAGGTTCAACATAGCCCACACACGCTCAGTTGAAGTGGGAGTGATTAGCACACACGTATCTGTGATGTAGGGCACTAGTTTTCAATATTGGCTGTTTATTGGATCCCTAGGAAGCTTGAAAAATAATACTGATGCCTGATCCCACCCTCGGACAGTCTGCTTTAATTGGTCTATACAGTGGCATCGGCATCAGGGTTTTTCAGATCTCCCCCAAGTGATTGTGATACACAGAAAAGTTTAAGAACTACTGGTTTATAGCATTCTACAGCCTTTTTGTAGACATAAACTATCTTCAAAATTAAATGAATATGGAAATTATTATTTATTTTGAATAATTACCTTTTATAGTGAAAATAAAACTGCATATCCATTTTTTTTTCCTTCTAGAGGGTAGCCTAGAATTCACTATCTTTACCTCCTTAATGTAGGAGCTACATATTGTTACAAGCCCGTACTTGCTTACTATTAATGATTATAGGTAGTGGCAATGCCAAAGGGTAGCTTTGAGGGTCTCTGGACTGCCACTGCTCCTGTGATCACAAGTTTTCCTGGTGTTGTGATGTTTAGGAAAGCCAGTTGGGTGTGCTCTCAGGTTTGCTCAATGACAGCAGCATAGTTGCAGTAGCAAAATATTAAAAATAATTCAGATGCCTAACCATAGCAGAATGCATAAATAATTTACTTTGTATTGTACGTGCGCACACACACACACATAGGCACACACATATATGCAATAGAAAATAAACTGCAACTATGTGTACCACATGTTTTAATTTTAGTTATATAAAACCATATCAAGTGGAAGATACAGTTCCCAGAAGGCTACATGCAGCCTGATGTCCTTTTATATTTTTCCAAAACAAATAAAGCTGAATAATGTATTGTTCAGACATACATATATCATAAAACTATGAAGGGAAAAGCGAGAGAATGCTAAGCACAAAATTCAGGATGGCAGTTACCTCTGGAGAGGGAAGAAGGAAAAGCACATAGGTAGAGATGAGAGTCCTTGTTAGTGATCTACGTTTTCGTCTAGGTAAGAGGTTTGTAGATGTTCATCATGTTATTAAAATAAGGATATTCAAAGCTAAACAAATGAATGACACTTCTTTGTGATAGAATCACTTAGGATTTGCTTTATAAATTATAGTGAAAATATTTGTAAGCTTTTACTTTGTGTACATATTTACTTTTATTTTTTAAGATTTATTTATTTATATTTCAAAATATTAAGGGAGTACGAAAGTTTTTGTTACATGGATATCGTGTATAATACTTAAGTCAGGGCTTTTAGTGTGCCTGTCACCATAATAGTGTTCATTGTACCTGATAGTTTTTACCACTCATCCCCTTTCCAATTCCTCCTTGGTTTCCACTGTCCTTTATATCTCTCTGTGCCCATGTGTGCCCATCGTCTAGCTCCCAATTATTAGAGAGTACATGTGGTGTTAGATTGTCCATTGCTGAGATACTTCACTTAGGATAATGGTCCCCATTTCCATCCAAGTTGCTGCAAAAGACATTATTCCATTCCTTTTTATGGCTGAGTAATATTCCCTGATATATATATATATATATATATATATATGTACACACACACATATATGATATATTATTTAGATTTTGAATTGAATTTGTTGAGACTTGTTTTGTGGCCTAAAATATGGTCAATCTTGGAGAATGTCCTGTGTGCTGAGAAAAATGTATATGCAGTAATTTCGGGGTAGAATGTACTGTAAATATCTGATAGGTCGTTTTGTCATAGAGTCCCGTTTAAGTCCAGTGTTTTGATTTTCTGCTTTGATGATCTGTCTAGCTCTGTCAGTGGGTTATTGAAATCTCTGTCCATTATGATGCTACTGTTTATTTCTTTGCTTAGATCTAGTAGGATTTGCTTTCTGAATCTGGAAGCTGTTGTGTTAGATGCATGTATAGTTAGCATTGTTATGTCTTCTTGTTGAATTGCTCCCTTTACCATTATATAATCACTATCTTTGTCTTTTTTTACCATTCTTGATTTAAAGTCTACTTTATCTGATATGAGAATGGCTACACCTGCTTGTGTTTGGTTTCCATTTGCATAGAATATTTTTTCCATTCCTTCACCTTGAGTCTGTATGAGACCTTGTGGGTTAGATATCTTTTCTGGAGACAGCATACACTTAGGTCGTGTTTTTTCATCTATTCAGTCTACATCTTTTAAGTGGGACAGCCACACCTTTCATGTTGAGTGTTAATATTGATATGTTGGTTGCTGTTCTGTTCATCATATTGGGTGATACCTTATTTTTTTGCTTTTCCTCTTTTGCTATTGTTGTAAAAGAGCTGTGAGCTTCAACTTTCAGATGTTTTTACGTTGGTGGGTATCTATTGCGTTGTTCCATGTATAATGCACTTTGGAGTATTTCCTGTAGGGCAGGCCTAGTATTGATAAATTCCCTTAGTGTTTGCTTCTCTGGAAAAGTCTTTATTTCTCCATCATTTATGAAATTTAGTTTTTCAGGATACAAGATTCTTGGCTTGCAATTATTCTGCTTAAGAAGACTAAAAATGGGTTCCCAATCCCTTCTGGTTGGTAAAGGTTGAGACAGGTAACAGCTGAGAAGTCTGCTATTATCCTGGTGGATTTTCCCTTGTAGGTTAGTTGTTGCTTTCATCTTACAGCTTAGAGAATTTTCTCCTTCATTTTTCCTTTAGCCAGGTTGCCAAAGGATGACTATGTGCCTTGGAGAAGTCCTATTTGCTATGAATCTTTCCGGTGTTCAATTAACATCTTGTTTCTGAATATGTGAATCTTTGGCAATACCAGGGAATTTTTCCATTCTTTTTGCTTTTTCTTCTTCCCCTTCAGGGATACCTATAATTTTCACATTGGCTCATTTCACATAGTCTCACATTTCTTTGAGTGATTGTTCATTCTTTATTCTTCTTTCTGCATCTTTGACTATGTTAGTTTGAAAGCCTTATGTCCAAGCTTTAGATTCTTTTTTCTGCTTTGTCTAGCCTGTTGTTGAAGCTTTCTGCTATATTTTGAAGGTCCCTAAATAATTCTTTCATTTCTTTGAGTTCTATTATATCTTTTCTTATGTTGTCTAGTTCTTCAGTGACTTTTTCGTTTATTTCACTGATGCTCTGAAAATTTTTTTTGGCTCCTTTGTGTTGCTTTTTGACATTCTTTTCGATGCCATTCATCTTATTTGCCATTCATATTCTGAATTCAATTTCTGACATTTCAACTATTTCCTTTTGGTTAAGATCCATTGCTATAGAGCTACTGTGATCCTTTGGAGGTGTCAAACTACCTTGTTTTTTCCATGTTGCCAGAGTTCTTTTGCTGGTTTCTTTTCATCTGAAACTTCTCTCAGCTCAGGACAAATAGGTTTGTGGCACATCTGTTCTCCTTTGCTGGGAATTGTCCTACTTAGTGAGAAGGAGAGGTTCCTAGATGGAGCTTTTGTGACCTATTCTGTAAGACTGACTTGGGAGGAGGGGTGGGTGCACTGAGAGCCTGTCATGCAGCTGTTCTGCACTGTCTTGTTCCCTTGTGATTGTCACAGTCCAAGTCAGTGCTGCATGTTCTCCATGCAGAGAGGTGGGTTATTACCCAGGGCACTGTTGGAAGCTCTGGCAGGTGGCTGGGTGAATCCCTTTCCATGGAGGCTGGTGTTATAAGAGATTGCTCTGCCCAGGTATCCCTGCAGTGGTGGCAGTGGCAGCTGGGTGAGGGTATCTAAGCAGTGGTCATGGGTGTCAGGGGTGTGGGAGTTCATTCCACCCAGGTCCAGAAGCAATGGTGACTTGTAGCTAACAGGTAACTGGTGGAGCATTGGATTGCGGGTACAGTTCCCACCAGGCAGTGGGTGGGAGACTTGGGAGTGGGGCCATGGGGCTCAGCACCACGGGACCCTCAGAGAGGGGGCCCTGAGCCAGAGCACTGGGCTTCCAGGGCTCTCTCCATGCCCAGGACCTGCCTAGGCAGTCGTCACAGGGCTTCTCAGGTGGCATCTATAGTACTAGTTCTGCTTAACTCCCCTGTGAGGAGGAGGTGTTTGGCTCCCAGTCATGGCATTTCAGAGCATCCAACTCTCCCTGCTCCCTCGCTGGCCTTGCTGGGGCAATGCAGACATGGCTACAGCAAAGATGAGCCCTGTGTAGAACAGACACTCTGGACCTGAGAGCTCAGAATGGGGTTAGCTGCAGCGATCTGGAAATGGAGGTCACCGGGTCCCTGCTGTGCCTACTCTTCTGTGTAATGTCACTACACTGACTCCAAGCAGCTCCCTGATCAGTCAGAAAGTCTGCAATGGTGGTGAGGGCCTCCTCACAGCACAGACCATAGTGTCTGTGAGGTCAATGTGGAGTCCTGGGATTCTCTCCTCCTGTCCTTCTCCATGCATGGATGCCACCCCTAGGTACCTTCCAATCTTGCTGAGTGAATCACCCCATCACCTACTCCTTCACTCTGATTGTCCCCCATTGCTTCTCTGATGTGTCACAATGCTCTCTCCAAGAAGGTCAATCTGTAGGTGGGCATCCACCTGCAACTGTCAGTCCTCTCCTTGAGAGTGGTGCATGTGGGCTCATTCTACGTTTAAATAAAGATTTATATCAGTGGTAGTTTAGTGTACTAATAACTTCTGTTTCCATCTAACATACTCCCTGATACTTATATTGCGATTAAGTTTTAATCAAATATTTTCAGCTCTTCATCTGAAAAATCACTTTGATAATGAGTAAGTTGCTAGTGAAGAACTCAATTTTACTGTTAGTCAAACTTTTCAGAGAATGCCAAAATTCAGTTATTCCAGGAAGTTATTCTTCACTAGCAACTCTATGAATTAAATATGTCTCTCCCCCAAGACTTCTTCCTGGCCTTACTCCTTCACCTGTTTACCTTCTCCAATAGAAATATAATAAAACTAATAGCCATTTACACTTATAGAGAGCATTACAGTTTATAAGAACAGCTTAATTTTATCCCCCATATTTATCTTAACAACCCTGTGAAGAATGCAGGACAAAGATTAGCTCAAAACATGACCATAGATGGTTCTTAAAATATAAAACAATGATTTCAAAATGTGGCATGTACACCAGTGATGGAACACAAGACAAATTTCAAAGTATGTACACATTGTTTATTATTAATATTCACACATAAAATTTTAATATCTGTATGTTTCTCTTCATTTGTATCAATCTGTACCTACTATATATGGAAAATGATGCTTTTTTCCACTAACGGGAGTGACATAAAGTTGATTTTTAAAATAAACTTACTGTAATAAAATAATTTTATTTAAATAAAATTCTTAGATAATAGCACAAGTATTATTTAGAGCAGAGTAAGGTTATAAAGGTGATATGTGAATAACTGAAATATAGAAAAACCTCATCCTGGGATACAATATTCAATAGACAATATTTAAGACTATATTACTATCCCCCCAAAAAGGAAATATGCATGTTGGTATTTCCTAGCTCACCGACAGCTAAATTAATTTGACAACCCACCTATTAAAGGGCAATTACTATTTTTCCTGTTTCACCTTGAGGTTCTAGGTACTAGAGAAATAATAGTGAAAAGTACACAGTCTATATCCTTGTGGAACTTACCATGGAAGGGAAACTCACACAGAGGAACAGGTCGTTTCTGTGTCAATAGAGAAGTAAAGACATAACCATGTAAGAAAAACTAACACATTCTTTGAATACCAGCAAAAGCCTCCTGAAGGAGCCAACATCTAAACTGAAGCATGTGTAATAACACGCCAGAACAGGGGTAGTCTGGGGGAGGGAATAGCATGTGCAAACACCTGGAGGAGAAAGAGCATAAGGCATTCAGTGGATAAGAGGTAGATTACAATGAGGTATCACCTAACCCTGGTGAGATTGGCCTCTATCAAAAAAACACAAAACAACAAATGTTGGCAAGGATGTGGAGAGACAGGAACACTTTTACACTGCTGGTGGGACTGCAAATTAGTGCAACCTCTGTGGAAAAGAAT
>NW_012153285.1:358023-377585 GCF_000956105.1 Propithecus coquereli | reverse complement strand
AAAAAAAAAAGAGGTAGATTGGAAAGATGAGACTAAACATAGAGAGAGATTTGAGGGTGGCAAGAAATGAGGCTAAAGAGAACACAAGTAACAGATCATGAAAGGACTTCTTGTCCCTGTATATCAGAGTTGTTGCTGGCAAACAACAGAAATGGACCCTTGATTACATAAAAAAAAAAAAAAAAAAAAATCGAAAGATTATCAAAGGGAGACTGTGCATTGCATCTCACTGACAGCATATATTGGTGGATTTCCCAAAATAAATTAGGAGATCAGATGTAGATGTAAAATAAATAAGACTAAAATTGAGAAAATAAAATAGAAACACATTCTAAGGAATTTGGATTTCATTCTGTAGGCAACCAGGAGTCATAAAGGGAATTGACATGTTCAGATTTGCCTTTTAGGTGGATGATTGAATTTAGGGAAAGGAGAGTGGTAGCTGGTACAGTGACAATTGAGAGAGGATGGTGACCTAGGTAAGGACAGTGGCAGTGGGAGAAGAGAATGGGACAGAACAGACCTGAAAGCCGGGGTTGATCACAATAGTGGCAGAGAACGGGTATTCTTCTGTGCTCTGCTGCTGCTGATTTGCATTTCTGGACTCTTTGAAAAGCCATGGCTTCAGTGGCTTGGCTTTCATGAAGGCGGAAAAGAAAAATCCCAGATGGGGAATGGATTTGGAGAGTGGAGAGGTAGCTGTTCCCTTTTCCCGAATATTTCTGTGTGGTCCCAGAGTCCACAAGACAGAACTGCCCACTACTCCATTTTAAACAGCATGGAAGTTGTCTGTTTTGTGTTCAAACACCTCCTGTTTGGCCATAACACCTAACCTTGACTGTCTCTATAATGGGATGTAAATTTATTAACACCCTTAAGTCAGTTGCCTGCAACTATATACTTTGGCTGCCTTTCAAGTCTTTAATTCCTTTATTGATGCATTTCATGGTGGTTGTTGCTTCTTTTTAAAAGCTTTTTGCAATCTCTGAGTTTTCGGAATACTATCTGTTTCTCTCCCATCCTATCTTTCATTAAAATTGATTTTCTCAACTTCTCACGTATCTTTGCATGAGGCAATGAATTTTAGATAGATACCACAGCCTAAGCACCAGAGGTGGAGATGGAGGACAACTGAGATCTGAGTAATGTTATTTTAATTACGATTTAAAGCCAAAAGGCAAAGACTTAGCTGTTTTCATTACAGTTGTTCCATGCATGAAATGAACCATTACACATTGGAAAAGAAGAAACCATTCCAGAGTGGCTTAGTTATAACAAACAAAATGAGTTCCAACAAGCTGTTTTTAGTCCCATAGCCAAAAATGCATTCTGTTGGAATTTAGGATTTTTTTCTAATGTGGCATATATTTTGAAATGTTAGTTCATGTTATACTCTCTTTCTATAATATATTTTCATTGAATGATGAGAGAAATGACCAGCTGGTCTCTAGCAATTACAAAACCTTTTATTGGAGGCAGCAGGATGATGGCAGATGGCAATTTTAGGTTGAAGTCTCACTAAGAATAGGTTTGTAGCATCTTGTTGATGTGGAATATAGTACAACCTTTCTCTGAGTCTATGAGAATGATGGTAGGGTGGTTTATTGAGATACTAATTTGCATTTTGATCTCATTGTATTTTTTTCTTCACTCATTAAAATGAGAAAAGCTTTTGGGTTCAGTGTATTTGAGTACCAAGGCCAAAGGCAGAGGTGCTCAAAGACAATCCCTCTTGTCAACCTTTAGTTTTGAAAGCTTGAATTGATTAAGGGGATTATAGGCCAATGAGAGAAGGAAGAGGAGAAAGAAGGTCTTTGAGGTTGGAAAGCAGAATGAACAATTCCATGTCTGTAATAAGGGAAATTCTGCAAGCCTGGAAAGAGGAAGGTTGTACATGATGGAGTAACAGGATTGACTCTGATTCCTTTGCAAACCTTGTCATGCATCGTGAGGACTGTGCCCGAGGCACCAAGACCCCCTAGGCTTAGCATAGGTATAGCCAAGGCACCTAGACTTAAAGGGACCATAGAGAAGCTGAGTCATCTGTTTTTGTAAAGATCATGAAAATCTGAGTAATAAATTTCTCTGTAATCATCATATTGAAGAAATTCTTTCTAATTTTTTAGACACTGTCTAGGGAATAAAGCCCTATTCTCGTGTGTGACCTTGGAAGTTCAGGGCCTGGACCATCTTCACCTCAGCCTCGTACCCTGGGAGTGTTAATAAATTTCTTACCACCCTCATGATTGAAAATTTGACATCGATTTTAAAATGATTTAAAATGACAGTGTGATATTTCTTGCCTTGGAATGTAATGGAGTACAATTCAAACCTTTCACAAACTTAAGATAGTAAATAACTATTTAAGGTAGAATAATATAAAAGAATGAGTCTTGAAGATAAGATTCCAGATCACTCTGTACTTTATCATAATAATTATTAGACTCTAAGAGTAGTAGATAAGCACACACTTTGGTGAGGGGTGGGAGAACTGACTCCTGAAAAATAGATTTATGTCTTTAACTAGTAATCCACCACTGTATTACAATGTTCCTACGAACCTTTTCATTTCTGTGCTGAGGCCTTTGTGTGTAGATGGCGACAAAGCCCAGCTCTTCACGGTGTAGTGTATCACCCTCCCTCACAAACAAGCTTTGCACCACACCCTTCTCTTCACTGGACTAAATGACCTGAGTTCTAATAGGTTCATCTCCCAATATCTAGTTCCAAGTGTTTTGTTCTTTTCTTTGCACTTTTTGAAAGCACTTCTGTTTTCATATTCCATCATCCATGTGCCTGAGATCATTAGAGGCTGTGTGGCACAAGGCAAAGAACGAGGGAACAGTCCCAAAGCCAAAGCCATATAGGATTTTCAGAGGCAGCTGGAGCTGGTTCATGTCCAGGCTCTGCCACATTCTATCTATGACCTTGGGTCAGTTCTCTAAGCTTTCCACATCTCAGTGTCCTCATTTGTATCTATCATATTGTCAATTTTCTGTATTTTATGATGTTTTGACACCTTAGGGGGCCTTACAGACCTGTGGAGAAATTGTTCCTACCAGGGCTAGTTAATCCCTAAAGATAGTAAACAACACACCTGGGAGCACATCTTTCAAACGCAAAACAACCAATCCAGAGTCTATACTCCCAATCATCTCCTTTGTCTAACTCTCAGACACCAAGCCAATATTTCTCCTACCCTAAATCATCCCAGGGCCAGGTACCAGGCAACTAGAGACTACTCTTATAGCCCAGAACCCACCAGAATTATTCAACCTGGCCAACCCTAAGCTGTTCACTCTGCCCTGCCTTTGCTTTTCCTGCAGAAACCCAACAAAGGCTCTGGCCTAGGCTCTTCCCTTGTGAGGTCACAGTTATCTGTTCTCAGTTCTGGGTGTGCTCTTGGCCAAAGAATGACCAGACACACCAAAAGCAAGGCAAGTGTAAAACAAAGTTTATTGAGGAAGGACAAGATAGGTCTAAAGAGCAAGAGCAAGATACATTTGCCAAAGACAAAAAACGGACCCCTCATCATAACAAAAGGGCTCTGGTAATGGTTTGGGGTCTTGTCTCACAGTGTCTGGTTTGGGTCCTCCTCTTGGTTCAGATGTCACAACCGAGCCATTTTAATGGACAATTAACGACATGATAATTAGCCTCAGGTTAATCTGGGTCACTTTCCAAATCCCATTGTACCAGGGCTAGCTGGCCCAGAGGGCTGGAGAATTCCCTGCATTCTTTTGCAGATTGGCAGGGTATTCCTCCTTCTTCCCAGGTGTGGCAGTTGTTCAGGGCAGGATTAAGGTGGGGCAGCACCAAGACAGGTGCCTGCCTCTGTCCCTAGGAAAGCCAGAATCCCTCACTGTCTCCTTAACACCATCACTCCTTCCACCCCCTGACCGAATCCAGCAAGTCCCCCTTGGCCCTGTGTGGTGAGACATGCCCCTTCTCTTGAGAAATGTAAACAATAAATTTATCTTTTAATGGCATTGACCTCTCCATGTCATCACCCCATCACCTACATAAATTAAATTCTCATGGGTGCAAATGAGACAACATTGAAAATTCAAGATGATCGTAATAGTAGGTTGTCAGAAGGATTAAAAGACCCAACAATGCATGTGTGTATGTGAAGTCTTATGAAGAGCACTCTGTGAACAGTAAGTGCTTAATTGATGCTGAATATTATCTTTAATAACTTTTAACAAACAACTGTTGAGAACTAAATCTCTTCACCTCACTTCTTCAGTTTCTTCATTTGTAAAGAGGGATATGATGACAGTCTGTCACCAGCAAAGAAACATCCTATTAATGTCAACTTAAAAAAGAAAACCAATAAAGGAACGATATTCATACACAGTATTACTTTAGAAAACTCCAATAATAACTGCTGCATCATAATTTGGAAAAAAAAGTTGCTGTTAGGGCAATCTTATTGATCTAATAATATTGATAAATAATTTCTTGAAATGACTGGATGATTAAGATATTTAAAGATAGTTATTTTTATCTTCTATAACAATGTTCAACCTAGACAGCTTGCCCAGGTGACTCCCAGCTGCTGCTCAGTCCCAATCTGCCCTCACTGGGATGGAAAGAATCGTGGAACAAACCTGCCTACAGTGGGAGTGACTATCACATTTTTCTTTTGTTCTTGAGAAGACACAGCCACATTTCTGAACAATCTCCAAATCAGAACCACATTTTTTGTCTGTTTTCTCATGTTCAATAAGAACCACAAACTCTTGTCCTGGGGCACTACACTCCAAGGCCACTCTTGACTATGCTCTCTGTCTAACCTTGAGCCCTGACATAGACACCTTAGTCCCTCTATTCCTCTTCTGCAACCATCCCAGACCCTTTAGCTTCAAGTGATGTAAGATTCCAGCACAGTAGGAGATTTTTAAAGGGATATATAAATAAGGAAAGGACATTTCTGCTAAGACAGTAACAGTGACCCAGAACTTTACATGTTAAACACAGGTACTCATTTCTTTGCCCCACAGCTATGGTAGAAGAAAGAGGGTTACAAAAGCAAAAAGAAGGCAAAGATTCTTGAGAATTTAGCATGCATCAGAATGACCTGGAGGGCTTGTTCAAATGCAGACTGGGTGCCTTCTGTTTCTGGAAAGATAGAGTAGACATGCTTTCCCCTATTCCTCCCACTAAGTAGAACTAAAAACCTTGGACATTTTATCTATCTGTCTATCTGTCTCTCTGTCATCTATCTGTCACATAAGAAAACTCTGAAGGGTTGAAAGAAGAAGGCAGACTGACAAGGGCCTCAAGACCTGAAGAATGACACACAATGTAAGTTTCCTGGGTTTTCTTTTTGCCTCATATACCCCAGACTTAGAATGGAAGAAAACAGGAACCAAAAAATGCCAATGGTCTCAGACAAAAAAAAAAAAAAAAGCCCCAACCAAAGAACCTAGCAAGACAGAAAACTTTTTAGAAAATAATAACTCCACTCTAAGCAAACACCCCACCTTCACCTTCACCAGTCATTGAAGGCTGATGGGGCTCCTAGGCTTCCATTCTAGTGAGGCTGTAAGAGGACACCCCAACACCCATGATGGGATGGTGTAAAGAAGACCAAGTAGGGACCCAGGACTTTCTTCTCCTCCAGCCAGTAATGAGCTTCCTGCTCCAGGTTAGTGGAGAGCTCATGGGGACCCAGGATGCCCCCCACTGCCTGGCAGTAATAAGGGCCCTTCCTCTCCTCCCTGAGGTGGGATCAGAGGAGGCCTAGTGGAGAGTCAGGACTGCCACCTGTCACTCAGCAGTCATAAGGCCATCCTCACCAAGGTGTAGTGGACACCACATAGTCCCCCATCCCCACTCAGTACTAAGGAGTCCCCCTGATTGAACGGAGGCCAGCTGGGGAAACTGGCCTTCTATTCCCATCTGGCAGTCACAAGGTGACACACCACCCTCTTATTCCCCTGCCAGAGTAGTATTAGAGAAAGCAAACTAAACCAAAAGTTTTAAATAAAATATAGAGTCTCATAACATCATTTAAAAAAATCCAAGTTTTAATCCACGATCATTCATCATATGAAGAATCAGGAAAATCACCAACTGAATTATAAAAAGATGATCAGTAGATGCCAACATCAAGATGATAGACATGTTAGAAATATTTTTAAAGCAGCAATCATAAAAATGCTTCAATGAGCAGGTAAGAATGTGCTTGAAACAATAGCAAATGAAAAAATAGAAAGCCTCAGCCAAAAAAAGTCTCAGGAAAATAATACAAGATATAAAGAAAAAATACATGTAAATCTTAGAACTAAAAAATATAATGACTGAAGAAAAGCTCAGTGGATGGGATCAACAGTAGAATGGATGAGGCAGAGAAAAGAGCAGTGAACTGGAAGATAGAAGAGAAATTACCCAATATGAACAACAGAGAGAAGACTAAACATTAAAAAGAACAGAACCTCAGAAACCATGGAACCATAACAAAAGAGCTGACTTTTGTGTCATTGGGGTCCTGGAGGAGGAGAAAAAGAGGGATGAGTTGAAAAAGTACTCAAAGGAATAATAGCTAGAAACTCCCCAAATTTGGTAAGAACCTCAAACAAGATAAACCCAAAGAAATACATACCAAGACACATCACAATTAAACTTCTGCACAAGACAAATATCTTGATAGCAGCCAGAAAAATACCTTCCTCATGGAAAAAGCAATTCAAATGGTTGCAGATTTCTCATCAGTAACCAAGAAGCTCAGAAGGAAACAGCACAACATTTTTCAGGTATTGACAAAAGAGAAATGTCAACCCAGAGTCCTATACCCAGAGAAAATATCCTTCAGAAATGAAGGGGAAAATCAAGACATCTAAGATGAAGGAGAACTAAGAGAGTCTGTTTCCAACATACCTACAAAGAATGGCTAAAGGAAGTTCTCTAAAAAAGAAAGGAAATGATAAAACAAGGAACTTTGGAACATGAGAAAGGAAGAAAGGATACAATAAGCAAACGTATGGATAAATGAAGTAGACTTTTCTTCTTATCTTGAGTTTTCTAAATTATGTTTGATGTTTGAAGCCAAAATTATAACACTGTTATAGATGTGATTCTAAGTGTAAAGATAATACCTAAGACAATTCTATTATAAACAAAGTAGGAGAAAGGACATAAAGTAAGTTTTTTAAAATGTTAAAATAATGCCAGTAGACTTTGATGAGTTGTGTATATGTAATAAGAATGTACAATGATACAGATCCTCTGGAAATGGTTTGGAAATTCCTTGAAATATTAAACATACAACTACCATACAAGCCAGCCGTTGTATCCCTAGGCATTTATCTCAGAGAAATGAAGACTTATGTTCACACAAAAACCCATCTACAAATGTATCTGACAGCTTTATTTGTAATAGTTAAAAAAGAAAACTCAGATGTCCTTCAATAAGTGAATTGTCAAACAAACTGGGATCTATCCATACCATGGACTCCTAATCCGTAGTAAAAAGGAATAAATTATTGATGCAACAACCTGAATGAAGCTCCAAAGAATTATGCTGAGTAGAAAAAAAATTATGACAACTCACATACTGTATGATTCCATTTGTTAACATTCTTGAAATGACAAATTATAGACATTAAGAACAGATTAATGGTTTCCAGGGGCTCAGGAGGGGGTGGAGCAGGAAGTGAGTGTAGCTATAAAAGGGCAACATAAGGAATAATCAAGATAGAAATGTTCTGAATCTTGACTGTATCGATGCCAATATCCTGGTTTTGACATTGTTACTATGGTTTTGTAAGATGTTACCATTGGGGAAAACTGAGTAAAGGGCACAGGGGATCTCTCTGTATTATTTCTTATAAGTTCATGTGAAACTATGATTATCTCCAAATAAAAAATTTAATTAAAAAATGCAGATTGCTCAGCCCCACCACCAGAATTTTTGATTCAGTAAATCTAAGGTAGTGCCAGGTAATCTGCATTTCTAAAAAGTCCCCAGGTGATACAAATCCTGCTAGTTGGGACCACACTTTAAGAACCACTGACCTAGAGAAAGGGAGATTTTGATACCTGGGAAAAGCTCATAAGAGGAGTTTCTACACAACATCTCTTTCCTCCTATCTCAAACCAAAATGGCAATATAAACAGTTCCTTTCTAGGATGCTAAGTCCAAAAGCAAGAGAAAGAAGAGGGGTCCAAAAAGGACTAGAAAGAAACCAGTCTTAAGTCTAGACCTGTTTTAGCATGAAGACCACCTGGAGAGAGCAGCGTGCTGCCACAGTGGTCAGGAAGCCCAGAATGGTGTGACCAGAGATGTCACTTACCCTGTGGTCATGGCAGTGGTCTTTAATATTATGGT
Source organism: Propithecus coquereli (assembly GCF_000956105.1). Lineage (NCBI taxonomy): Eukaryota > Metazoa > Chordata > Mammalia > Primates > Indriidae > Propithecus > Propithecus coquereli. Next base: position 369,250 of record NW_012153285.1, on the reverse strand, counting down.
CTCTAATCTTGGCTTCGAATTAGAAATACCTGTAGTGGAAGTACAGCTTTCTGGACCCCACCTCAGAACCAATGGAATCAGAGTCTTTTCTTGGGGGCCCCAGAATTCTATGCTTTTCACCAAGCTTCCCAGGTGAGGCATGTACACTAAAGTTGGAGAACCACTGGCCTGGAGACTTGCAATGCAGATAAAAAAGAATAAGAGGGAAAGTCATCAGTATAGACTAGCATGGAGCGCCAGGGGCTCTAGGTGAGTAGCAGCATTTCTCCTGCCTTCTAGACTGGAGGGCTTCTCCTCCAGCACCCTTATTAGCTACCTTCTGTGGAGCACTTGCATGGCACCTGGTACATTGCAGATTCTCTAATTTGATCCCCACAACAGTCCTACATAACAGCGAGTATTATCCTCATTTTATATACGAGGAACCCAAGGCTCAGAAAAGTTAACTGCTCAACATGATATATCCACTAAGTAATCAAAGCAGGGTTTCTAACCTGAGTTTTTCTGGCTAAACTCAACTTCAAAACTCACTTTAAGGCCAGGTGCGGTGGCTCACGCCTGTAATCCTAGCACTCTGGGAGGCTGAGGCGGGTGGATCGCTCAAGGTCAGGAGTTCAAGACCAGCCTGAGCAATAGCGAGATCCTGTCTCTACTAAAAAATAGAAAGAAATGATCTGGACAACTAAAAATTATATATATATATATATATATATGTATATATATATATATATATATATGTATATATATATATATATGAATAGCCAGGCATGGTGGCACATGCCTGTAGTCCCAGCTACTCGGGAGGCTGAGGCAGAAGGATCGCTTGAATCCAGGAGTCTGAAGTTGCTGTGAGCTAGGCTGACGCCATGGCACTCTGGCCTGGGCAACAGAGCAAGACTCTGTCTCAAAAAAAAGAAACTCACTTTAAATCACAGTACCACTTTGATTTCCCAGTATAGTATATGATAATGGAAATAATAGGAGCAAAAGTGAATCAATAACAGCAGCGAACTCGTAGAAGCAACAGCTGAAGAGATGTGGGAAAACAGATAATAGGGCTTCCTGTGGAAGGAACACAATCTAGACAGTGAGGACTGGTTGTAAGAAGGAGGTAAGCAAGGTGAAAGATTAGGGCTGAGGTAAGCAGAGAGAGGTGTTATGGGGCAATATTACACTTATCACTAATATTATGAAAGTGGTTTATTTTAAATTAAGATGGAAATTTCTATTTGCAAAATAAGATAATGCTATGTAAAAATGTGTTTAGAAAGCCATATATGCTTTAATAGAAAAAACTTGGCATATTTATTTTCTAGGAGATATAAATTGCCAGGATAATGTTAAATCACAATGCTTCAAAGACGCAAATGTCTTCAGATTTGCTTATTTCCACTTTAAACATTTGTTTTTCTAGAACATATGTCCTATAAATAATCTGACACCCAATATAAAATCTGGCAGGAAATATAGCCCATTAAATTTCTCCCATTGTGCTTTCTTTATCTGTCATATGTTTTCATGTGATTTTATTAACTGTGATAATCGCTCCTCTACTGCTAATGATAGAATGATGCTGCTAACAATCAACTTCCAAAGTAATTGTTTTTATGCTTTCCACCTCCTTCAATAATTGCACTAAAACTGTGTGCATGACTCTAGATCTAAAGTAGACATGGATTCCTCATACTTGAGTCAATTTCGTCTCCTTTGCAGATGGTAAATCTATGCTAACTTCTTACTCCAAATTTCCACGATTTTACTTAACTCCTGGATAAAATGTCCTTCCCTACAACTGTAGTATGGATGAAAGGTAGTAATACATGTACAGTGTTTGCTCTACTGTCTGCTAATAAAAATTGATAGCTAGTAATAGTGTAGTAGTAGTCGCTGTAGTGGTAACTGGTACTTAAATAGTAGTAGCAATACCCAATAAAGAGCCCTGAAAGAAATGTGTACTTAGTATCTATTGTTTTGGTCAAAACAAGTTATCTTATTTTCATGGATTTCTCTTTTTATTTCAGAGGAGAAAATGCTAGTGTCTGGCTCCTTTAAAGTGGGTTTTCAGATTATCATTGCTGGTCATCCAAGACCCTGGATCTCCCAGCTTACTTTCCTTGCTTTGAGTCTATGCTTACTAAACAACCTCTTGGTTATGGTTTTCCTTCCATGCGGATTTGCCCTCTAGGAAGAGAAAGGCACTGATCACCTGGTAGGAGCATTTCAGGCTCTGCACGATTTTTCTCAGGAAATGAAATATGCAAATTCTAATCAGGATTTTTATATTCCATTTCCTCTTTTATTCACCGAATTCACCATCTAGTAGGGTAAAGGTGAGCATTAAAGGGATTTCTCCAAGAAGCAAATATCAAAATAATATTAAATATATATTTTGGTTGTCTTTTTATGAAAGAATCTTTTTAAAAAATAACTTAAGAATGATAATAAGAAATATTCAGAAATCCATCCTGATGCTACTGTCAATAATGACGTCTAACAGGTTACTTTCCATCTTTGAGCATCGGTTTCCATCTATAGATGAGAGAGTTGCTCCAAGACACTATGGCAAACAAAATGTGTGTCAATGAGGGTTGCATATGACCAGGAACCTATATTTATTTTATCTTCCATATCGACACTACTTTATAACGGATATAAAAAATAATTCCAAAATACCTCTTATCACCCAAAATGCAAAATAACTGGTAGGGATTTTGAAACAAACTGAAGTGTGGATAGGTTGGTGTTGGTAATGACAGAATGATTTTCAGAGATGTTGAATTTTTTGAGGTGTGGTTAAACTACCTTCCACTGCAATATTGAACCAGTTCCCCAAACATTTTATTAGCAGAGCAAATGTAGACATGGTAATTAAACTTCTAGAGAAGAATTCTTTTTGGTCATATGTATTTGGTCTTTTATATAAAAATTTGTAGTTTCTTTAGTCCTCCTTAAAACTGGCTTTGATTTTTAGGTTATGCTTATGGAAATTTAAGGAAGAGGAAAATAGAACTACTTTATCTTTCTTCCAGATTGTTACTCAGGTCTCAGCTGTCTGTGAATTCAGTCCATTGTTACTAAGATCTTAGAAATCTATGAAAATACCAGGAAAGTCCCTAAGGTTTATTAGGGTATGTTGATATTATTAAATAATTCTGAGGCAGTCCAAACATTTGTTCTATGTGGCAGACTATAAAATATAACTCCTTTGTGATGTATCTCCTGCCAGTTCTTTACAGTGAGATTGGATGAAGGCATCAGCATCTCTACTCTTCAATTGGGTAATAGAAATTTGATTTTCAACCAAAAGAATGTTTTGGGAAATATAATTTTTCAGATAAAAATATGCAACTATTATTTAGATTATACTATAGCTTCATTTTTGGGAAATCGGTCTCTGAAATAAACACTAAAATTAACAAATAATGCCTACAGGGTGAACCTAATGAAAGATTTCAATTCCTCCCTCTTGCAAATTGTACATTCTTGGTGACATCTTACTCAATCCTATGGGAAAGTATCTTTGACATGTTTGGGTCTTTGTTTCATTTTGTTTTATTTTACTTTAAATACGATTGAAAAGGAAAATATCCAAAATAATGGGGGAAAGGACAAAGACAATGCCAGCACTTTTGAACCAGTTCATTACAAGATATACATTTTGGTACTGAGAATCTTTTTTATAATTAGATTGTTTCAGGCATTGTGAATGGAACACAAAATAAATAGTACTGTTAACACAAGCTTTCATTTATTTAATATTTGCACCCACACAGAACAAAATATCATACACCAACAAATTTCCCAACAAATCCATGGCATAGGTATCATCATGACTGTTCATACATGAGATAATTGAGGTTTCAAGAGTTTAATTGAATTGCTCAAGTTCACGCACCTGTATAATAAAAGGTGAGTCTGAGATTTGAAACCAGACTCACTCGGTAGACTTCCTTCTAAAGAAACCATATGTCATGAATTCCATTAATAAAATATATCATCGCACAGTGACTTTAACTTAAAGATCACCTAACCAAACTACTTATTCGTTCTTAAGATGGCCAAAAACATTAGATAATTTCTACTATATTTGAATTTTTAAACTACAGATTTAGCCAAAAAGAAAAGGTAATATTTAGAATTTCAAGTCTAAGATTCCAACAACTTTAAGTAGGCTCACACATAAAAGGAAAATGGATTCAATCAAGCTAAAAGTCACAGAGTGAACTTTGATCTTAGCACTCAGAAAGAAGAAAGGAATTTTTTGTAAGAAAAGTCTACAATTAGAAAATAAGACAGAAGTTCTTGAAATAAACTTGCTACTTTACCTTGAAAACAGCACAAAGAAAGGGAATTGTTTTTAAAACTCTTCATCAAAAAATAAAAATAATTTCCTTAAAAGGAAATTAGAAAACTTAGAAAGTGCTAATTTATATTAAAATATTCAGGCCACTGTGACTGCAGACTCTGAACAAAGGACAACAGTTCAAGGAAAAAGAAAGAAGCAAAAAAGAACAAAGAAAGAGAGATAAGATGAAGAGAAGGAAAGAGGAAGAGGAGGAAGAGGAGGAGAGGTAGATGATTTGGAAAGGGGAGGTGGAGCAGCAGGAACAGGAAGTAAGGAAGAAAAGAAGAAAGGAAAAAAGAGAATAAAGAGAAAAAGATTTTAAAAACAGGAGTTGCTCATTTATTTTTATTCTTTTACTTCCATTAATTTTTAATTTGTGTCAAGTAGATATTCACTAAACTATTTAATGAAGCACATTATGATTTTTGATTTGGTCATGACATAAATTGTGAGTCAGAGATTTACTTTTGACTTTTGTTTACCGTTTTTCTCTCCAGCATCTAGAACAGCATCAGGCATATAGAGGACATTCAACATGTTTGCTGAATGAGTGAATTTTCAGGCTAAACTTTCAAATACACTAAGGAGAGCTAGTCAATTCGATAATTAGTCTATTTCATATGTTGAATAAGTTGGCTACAGAGAATAATTGTATATTGACAGAATAAACTTTCTGAATGAATGCATTTTCATTTAATGCCTAACATGCCAACTTTGTGGGTATTTTAAACCATCATTTTATTTATCACTTATCGGATGCCAAGGGTTTCTCTGAGTATTTTGCATGTATTAACTCATTTAATCCCTAAAACAGCCCTGTGACGTAAACACGAGTTGGCTTCTTTTTCATTCCTTTTCTCCATCTTCCTTTTCTCCATCTCTCACCATTGGAGCCACAAGGGTGTATTTTGAAGGTTGGCAAACTCCGGTTTGCTGCCTGTTTTAGTAAATAAAGTTATTGGAAAATAACCACATCCATTTATTTATGTATTGTCAGTGCTTTTGCATTAAAACAAAAAGTAATTGTGATAGAGACCATATGGCCCACAAAGCCAAAAATATTTACTATCTGGCAATTTACAGAAGAAAGTTTGCCAAGTTTGACCTGTATAGTTCACAGAGGAATTCGGGGAATTCTTGTTTCTTCCTTTCTGCTTTCTAAAAGTTCTGCCTCCACTTCTGTTTCTCCATTCTCCACTTCTCCTGACATTTTATTTTGCAAAGTTAGTTAATTTATGATTAAGGGTGAAGACTTGGTTATACGGAATGAACACATTAAATGGAATGAATTCTAAACTAGAGGCGAAGTTGCCTGGAATTTAGTTCTGGCTCTATTAAAAATTGCTTTATGACTTTAAGCTATCCCTTTACCCTTTCTATATTTTCATTTTCCTCTCCTCTCCTCTAAAATCAGGCAAGCTAGATAATCTCCACGGTCCCTTCTTGCTGTAGAACTTTTATAATGTTATGTAACTCCGAACCCACTCAAAGGGACACTTAAAACTTGCCCAAATGAAGTCTGTTCAAATAGACCTGAATTCAGCCTGAGTTAAGAAAATCACCAATGATCTGGGCTACCAAAACAATGGCTTTTTTCTTTGGAAAAGGGCTTAAGGGGTTGGGTCATCTCCTCTGAAGGTCCTTTACATTAAACAAGTTCAAAACCTGTAGAGAAGGAAAGAATATCGCTTTCACAGTCTTTTTAGATTTGGTCAACTGTTTCTTGCAAAGAAAAAGAAATGACTTACTTTTCTTAGCAATAATTTCTACACTCCAAGCTATATTTTAACATAAGCCTCTAGGCTCCTGGCAGAGGAAATGCATATGGTAATATATTGGAGAAGTTTAAATGTCAGATTTATTCAATACTTTCAAAGCAATAGCTTCAATAAAAGAAAAAAAGACATCCAGAAACTAAAATTGGGGGCAAAGATTAAAGGCTGTTAATTTGTGTAAAGAAGTCCAAAAAAAAGATGACATGATGATTTGGGAAATGAAAATAAAATGAAAGTATAGATATTTGAATTTCAATGACACAAAGCAACAATTTCAAGCTATTCCTAATATCTTCTGCAAGGTCTTTATTTTTAATTCTATTTCAAGAGAACAAGATTAAAAGTGTTTAATTTTGGTTTGTGAGAACACATTCCTCAAATTCCATTCCTGAATAAGGAATGAATGTACTAAGTAGTAGTTGGGCCCTAAATATTATAAGAAGTCTTTCAAAACATGTTCATAGGCCGTGTTGATCAGTGATATATTGAAGACTATATTTTTCAGGTGCTGTTTCAAAAGTTTTATTGTCTTCACTTTAAACACATTTAAAATGAAGAAGAGAGAAATCAAATTCAAAATCTAGTCTTTTGTTTTAGTAATTTATGTAGTCCAGTAAAGGAGTTCTTACAAATGGATTTATCTTCTTTTTGTAGAAGAGGAAATAGAGATTCTTTAATTCGAAGTGTGTGGGGGTAGGTGGGGGTGGGTGGGTGTGTGTGTGTGTGTTGGGGGGTGTGCTTTGCAGAGGAGAAGTGACAAATGGCAGAAAGTGCTTGTTCATATCTTTATCTGGGGAGAAGACTTATGTTTAAGCAGTGTGCCTGCCACTCATGGAGCTTCTGAAAGGCGTGGAAATGCCAGAGACTAGAGGACAACCCATTCATGAGCCCAGAGGCCATGGCAGGTAAGCTTCACTGCCCAGCCTCCACTGACTCCATCCAGCCTAGTGGGCTTTGTAGCACATTCTTGAAGCTAGAATTTCTGGAAACATATTTAAAAGGGTTTTTTGTTTAAAAAAAAAAACAAAACCTTAAGACAGCATCAAAAATATACCAACAATAACAAAATAATTATTAAAGTATAACAACAACTGACATCTTGAAAGCACCCAAAGTCATCACATCACTCCAAGTGTGGTGGGCTATCGCACTGCACTAAGGTCCTGTATGAGGGTAATTGCTGGTCACCTTGACCTCACTCCTATGTAGTCGAGAGGCTGAGCTCTCTTCTCACATGTTCTAATAAACAAGTCTTCTAGATTTGGCCCTGTTTAGCCCTCATGCTGAGCCTCTTACTTGCCACCCCCCTGATGTGTCTCCTGCTCTATACCTAGACGTGAAAGCCTCTCAATCTCACATTCACCCAACAGCATCCCTGTGGCAATGTGTACACTCACTTGCAGCCAAAGTAAATTTTACACCTTGATCAAAATTAATTAATGTGAAAACTTCACGGCAAACCAAAGTGCCTGGGAATTCTGATAGGTAAGCACTGAGTGATTAAAAAGGAAAAAAAAAAAACTCTGTTTATTCAATAGACTTAAAGGTTTAACAATTAAAGATTTTAGATGCCTGGTTTTTATATCATGATTTTTAACTAAGGCGTGCGCAAATGTACTTTGGCATGTAGCACCCTTTCTAGACCCAAGAAGATTTAAATCTTAGTTTTAAAGATAGGGTTACAATGTTTACATGTTTGTAGTCCATACATATTTGGTTTAACTATCTGTGCTGCAGCAATTTTTATGATTATTTTCCTTCTCACAGATTTTACAGTAATTTTATATTCATCTTTTGAGATGCTGCGTTGTGTTTTCCTTTAGTTTATTAAGTGACTTGGACATCACCGTCAGTGGGAAATATTTTCCCTTTGTGTGTATCAGGGTGTGGGAGGCACAGGATAACAGGGAAGGTGTTACTGTATTGAATGGATGATATGGTATGGTATTTTAGCGTTTATTTATATCCATCTAGTAGAAGTTTACATGTCACCCAGATGTAGCCCCAGTTAAGCTGTCAATACCACGGAAGTGATTGGAACTTATTCCGAGAAGAGCATGTGCCTGCCAAACATATATCAGGGCTTCACAGTTTTGACCTTATTTCAAGTGGTCCCTCTTGCAGCGACAGCATGGCACAGAAGGCAAGACTTCCAGCTGGTACTTTAGGTACATTGTTCATCGAGCCACTAGAGATAATGAATGCACTTGACATTTACAGTTTGGTTTAAATTCACAACCACAGCAGATAACAAGAGCTGGACTGATGAGTGGCCGGTGTGCAGAGACGTAGACCATCTCAGTGGAGACCTCCCTGGAATAACAAGGCTTACAAAGAGAAATAAACACACTGCAAGCCAAGAATGGTTTATGGACTACGTTTGCTAAACATGTGCAATTCTCAACAGGAAAAACACAGCCAGGTATCTGAGGCAGAATTGGAGTGTGCTCAGACATGTCAAGGAGGGTTTTGGTTTTTTTTAATCTCTAATAGGCATAAACTGTTTAAAATGAAATTTGCATTGACAGTTTGTACCAAACTCAACTCAAGACTTTCATAGTCATCTGTAGAGCCAAATGCTTCTTTATTTGACTGGCAGTTGAATAAGCGTGGCAGAATTGTGAAGACCAGTATTAAATGACTATGAAAGGAATGAATCCCTTCTTATCTTCCCTGACCCCAAAACCTAGAAGAGAAAATGTTCTTTTATTCCTTTTTATTATTATAAAAGAGATATATGTTTTTTGTTAAAAAATTAAAAATGCAAAAAGTAGGATATAAAAATCCTTTCCATCTCAGGTGAATCCCATCAGTATTTTGAATAATATATTTCCAGTATCTTTTTTATATATGTGTCTATTGTTGATTTAAAAATATATACAGTGACATGAAATATAAAGCATAAAAATATACTTTTTTACAATCTGATTTTGCTTTTACTCACCAAAACATTGTCATTACCTTTCCATGACATTATTCTTCCACTGTTTCATTTTTTTATTTAAAGAAATACTTTTAATGTATATATGTATCCATAAGCAAGCTAAGATAGCCCTCTTTCCTTTATCAAAATATTTTTTATTTCAGCATATTAGTATCACAAGAATGGAAAAGCAAGCACCACATGTACTCACCATCAAATTGGTATTAACTGATCAACGCTTAAGTACACTGTTTCATTTTTGATGACATATGCTATTATGTTGTGTAACCTCACGGTAATTTACTTAAACAACCTCATATTGTTGGGCATTTGCTATGTCCACGTGTTTTGGTACTATAAGCAATGCTGTAATGAACATTAAGGAGAGACATATCCCTGGAAATCAGTTCCACTTTTTATATTCCTGCCATTCGCTCCATTATAAATTAAGCTTGCACCCACTCACTTGCTGATCCTCTAGTTGTCCTCTTTATCTGAAACTTTACTGATGTCCCAATATGGAAATGACAGGAAATATTTAAAGAGCTTTCATGTAGAAAAGAATTTATATATAATGGTTCTATGGTTTTCCCTAAGGACAGAACCAGAACTAGTGGTGAGAAGTTATAGGAATCAGGTGTCCCTTCAACATGTGATCTTTGAAGAAATGAAATAGCTTGAGTTGGAGAGTGATGAGTTCTCATCCCTAGTATTCAAGCAGGGGCTGGAAAGACTCTGTCGAGGAGCTTTTAGAAGAGATTCTTACTTTGGATGGGAAATAGATTACATTAGACTTTATCAAGCTTTTGTTTGTTTTAAAATGGAAATTTATTTGCAAATTTATGTGAGCCCATATATAAACCTGACCAGCATTTTATTAACATAAATATGATTTAATACATCCAAGGTTTTGATAATACTTATTATGAAGTCAATCATTGAGAATATTTGAAAAACGGTAATCCCCAATATGTTTAAAAATTAGTTATCTAACATATCTGGGACAGTTTTATATTTTTTTATTTCAAAATATTATGGAGGTACAAGTGTTTTTGGTTACATATACCTATTTTATTATGCTTGAGTAAGGGTGATAAGTGTGCCCATCACCCAGATAGTGTTTACTGTACCCATTAGATAGGTCTTTGTCTACCCTTTCTCCCCTCACTTGATTTCCACTGAATTTTACCTCCCTCTGTGCACAAGAAAAAAAATAAACAACCTCATTAAAAAGTGGACAAAAGACATGAACAGAGGCTTCTCAAAAGAAGGTAGACAAATGGGCAATAAACATGAAAAAATGCTAATCAACATTTTTATATTTAATAATTCTAAATTTCTGTGAAATTTTTTTAAAAATTGTATCTCCATGAACCAATTTCTTGATTTAAATGTTGCTATATTTTGTGCCGAGTGATGCATCTACTGACAGAATATATAAAAATCAGGAAGTATTTGTGGAGCATTGTTGGTCAGATTGGGGCAGGGCATGGCCTTGGGATCAAGAGAAAGCAGGCGTCAGTAGGCACTGGTTCTCAAATAAAGAGTTCGGGCCAGCACATGTAGCACGGGAGCACAAATCGAGTCAGGCCACAGGGATTAGAAGCTTGAGACAGCAAGCACTGAAATTGAGTTCATGGCTACTGATGGCAGGGAAGGGTATCAGCAAAGAAAAAAGTAGCTTTGTTATATGGCAAATTGTGTCCAAAGCAGGAAATCTTTCTCTCTTTCCTGCCAAAGTCAGACAATAACCTCAAAGAGTGGACAGACCTGAACTCAAAATTAGAGGTTAGTAAAAGGTCGTGTTTTTGATGACATGAACATGCAAAGAGACAGAATAGAACACCTCTGACATTAACAGTTTGTGGATGAGGAGCTTTATAAGCAACCAATTACGCATAGAAACAGCGTTGGCTGGTCTGGTAAAGTCTTTAAAAGATTTTCCAAGCCTTATTAACTGATCAACACATAAATGCACATATAAGAATAACATCTATTGGATGTTGGGCAGGGGGAAGGGGGAGGGGGGAGGAGGAGGAGGGAGGAGGGGACAGGTATTTGCATACACAAAGAGTGCAATGCGCACCACCCAAAGGATGGACATATTTGAAACTCGGACTTAGTGGGGGAGGGGGGGGCAAGGGCAACATATGTAACCTAAACATCTGTACCCCCATAATATGC
>NW_012153285.1:351276-356733 GCF_000956105.1 Propithecus coquereli | reverse complement strand
AAACTTATTCTCTATTTAAATTTCTTTCCAATTCCCTATTTGCTTATAGATAAAGTGATTTTATTTGATATTTTTTCAGAATCTTTTAGAATGTGTATATCACAGTTATTAAAATAGCTTTTGTTGTCAAAAAGGAAAGAAGAAGGAGGAAAAATACCTTTTTTTTCTAAAAAGCAATAACAAGCCTTTAAATGAATACCTCTTTTCAACATCCAGACATGACTGAACTTGGCATTAAACTTGTTCTTAATTCAATCCATCTGTTCAGCCCACTACTTTATTTTTAGCACCACCATTTAAAACTGCCTGAAATACTTCATAGTAAAAATTATCAAAGAATACAACACTCTCAGTATAACAAGCGTATATATGTTCACCAACAAACCAGCTTTTCTGATGTGGTAATGTTTGTCTCATGTCTCTCTAATAACAAATATGCTTTTTGAAAAAAAATTCTAAAATTTTCATGTCAGGGAAATTTAACCACTAATCATGTGGTTTATTCGGTGTGGCATCTGAGTTTAAATCATTCATTTAGTATAGTGCCAAGTATATTCGTGGGATTCTTGAAGTTATTAGTGATAAGCAGAAGATTGATGCATCTTTTATTAATGTCTATAATTGTGGAGGCAATGAAAACCAAACAACCTCATGTAGTTACTAAAATTCTGTAGCTGGGGTTGTCGATCGTGGCAAGCACTTTGTTGAAGTTCAGGCTTTTGCCCCAATCTTCAGACCAACCGACATCCTTGTCCCAGAGTGAGAAGCCACATAGCAACTGCAGAGTGACATGGAAGGACCATGGTGACCCAGGACAGCAACCACCAAGCTGTGCTTGGGCTGTGCCCAAGCTTCCCCTGCTGGTCTTCCTCTTTTAGAAAAAGCCCTGGGAGTTTCTCAAAAAGACCTGATTGTACTACCTGGGACTACAGTTTCAGTCTCTGTATAGTTCAGAACCAGAGTTTCCTGTTTCAGCAGGAATTCTTGGTATTTATTTTTAAAGCTAAAAATCAGAAGTTTCCCATACTTTAAAACTTTTTATTTTACATGAGCTCTGTATCAAAGATACATGACCAGGTAGTTTTTATTTTATGAGAATCCTGCAGTTTTAACTTCTGGGATAACATGTTTTATGCAGATTTTTTTTAATAGTCCTTTTGTTGCTAATGAGAATTTAAAAGCATTGGTAGGGGTGGAGAAAATAAAAACTTGTGCAGATAAATGCATAATCCATTGTCTTACTAGTTTTAAGCATAATCTTTAAGCATAATTATTACTCTTATCAGAGGCAGTATAGTCTAGTAGAGATTGTGTAAAGTCTTCAGAGCTGCAAGTGACTTCAGAAAGCATATAGATTAATTCCTTCCTGCACAGAGACAGCCTTGCTAGGTGGAGCGAGTTCCCTGAGCCCTGGCAAATGGCAGAACTAGTGTAGTATGCAGAGTTCTGAATCCACATCCATTGTTCTACCCACTCCACTACCTGGACTGGGAGTCAGAAAAAGGGATCTTAGCACTCCACCAATAGCGTGACCTTTCTAAGCCTCAGTTTCCCCATCTTTGAAATGAGGAAGGTCAGACTCCATGATTTCTAAGGTCCTTTTTAGTGTTGAAATTCTATGTGTTCTAGCCAGAGAGTTGCATATTTTTAATTTACAGAAGACAAATCTATTTTGAAAAGTGCAAGATTTTATATTTTATCTTCTAATCCCTGTTGAATGATTGGTATAATTATTATTTTTTATTTTTATTTTTATTTATTTATTTATTTCAGGATATTATGGGGTACAAACATTTTGGTTACATGTTATGACTTTGCCACACCCAAACCATGATTTGGGTTGTGCCTTTTCCCCCCTACAATGCTCACCACGTACATTAGTTGTGAGTTTACCCACCCTCAACCCCCTAATCCCTGGAGAATATTACTACCATGTGAGCACCATAATTATTAAGTAAGATAATGTGTGTAAAGACCTAGAAATGCTTGATAATACATGGTAGCTCTTAATATTCTCATCTCTCCCAAGGAGGCAGGGTTATTTTCATTCCTTTTCCAAAATGTCCTTCTATGCTCTTTCCTTCAGGGCTTGGGCTCGTTTATCAGCTTAATCCTGCTTCTGACATTTTCTTCTCACCAAACTCTCTCTCCAAATCTGAGGCAAGAGGGGCTTGAAGAAAGAAAGTGGAACTATGAAGGGGTTGGGGTAGGGAGATTCTGAGAAGGTGTTTCTAATTAAAAAGTATTTGCATGTTAGGAAATCTCATAATAAATAACAAAAAAGAAAATCCCTAAGGAGAAGTCTTTTAATAGTTTGCTATCCAGAATAATTAAAGGGGTCAAATGAATTTCTGGGGATTTCCTGATGACTTCCATTACCCAGTGGATAGAAAATGTTAAGCATTCAATCATCAGTGCCCAAGGACACCAAGGGAAGTGCCTGGCTACAACTCTGAGGGTTCTCTAAATTTAATTAGGCCACTCTCCAGGGCTTACAGTGGCTAAAATGCAGCTAATATTCCCAGCTTGCCTATCACGTATCTATAAAGTGTGTCTTTCTGCAACTGGCCATTCGGGAGTGCCTTTTTAATTCCTGGTTGTTTTCCAGACTTTTGAAAGCTATAGCTGTATATGTGATATAGACCAATTTATCCAACCAGTTACTCCAAGCTGTCCAATAAACTGAGCCCAGAATGAGCTCTTCTTCTAAAGCCCACTATGAAACAAACACTGCCACACCATACAGCAGGCTATTCCCAGTTAACAAATGACCTAAAGAAGGAGCATGGGCAACTGCTAGCTTCCAATCCCCAGAAGTCCCACCAGGTTAGAGAAATGATCCTTGGGGCAAGATCCTATCCATGGCCAAGTTTCCAAACCACAAGGGTACCATTTAGGACTCAGAAGCAAGAATCTGCCAAATTGTATCCCAGTATCCTCAAGGAATGAAGACACCTGCAAAAAGAAGTTTATTTCTACTTGGCAAACTGGGTACTCATGCACAAATCCAGCTCCAAAGTTAATATATTGTCTCAAGGATCCATGAAATTGTTTCTGTGCTCAGAGGGGAAAAGAAGAAACAAGGGAACAATTTTGGCTACCACATTTTGCTTTCCCTGATAGCAAAGTGGAGCCCTTTCTCTTTCAGGACTCTAGGAATAGTTTTCATCTTGAGGCAATTTGGGCTAATGAACTGTGTACTGGCCTTCTGGGAGTTAATCCTGAGTTTACTGCTGACTGGTAGACCAATCTGCAGCAAGTTACCCCTGTGCATTTTCAATTTCCTTATCCAAAAAATGGGGATGACTATATTTGTTTCCCCACCTGACAATGGCCTTTGTGATGAAGTAATTAATGTGTATAAAGTTCACTGAAACCAGAAAGAGCTATATAAATGCTAAGAAGTATTATAACAAATCCCAATTGCTTGTCTGGTTAATTTCCTGCTGGGCCAGACAAAAGGAGAAATGGAATTGGATTTGCAGGATGGGTGTGACATTGTTTTGAGTTGGCTGTACCATGATTACTTCAGATTGCTTACAGAGACTTTCAAATGTGATTCTTTTCCCCCAAAGAAGAGAATGGTTTCAATTAAATGACATTCTTTCATCCCGTAGCTATATATAGGAAAGGTCTGTTATTATTTTCTAATCCCAAATTTTATTTGACACCATAATCCATTTTATAGTCAGTGAGAATTTTCTCAGTACCCACATAGATGTAATGGGATAGATCATCCCTTTGTTAAAAAATCTTAACTTCATTAAACAAACTTGTTTGATCAATTTGTTATTGGTATGTGTCATGCCCTAAGATTGATGCCAAGTTGAAGCAGACACAGTCCTGCTATAGGAGGTCACAGTCTAGCTGGGGAAATTGACCCATATCTAAACAACAAGAATGCAAGAGCTGCATGAGTGTTGTCACCTAAGTACAGAGGTCCCCCAAGAGTGAACTTAATAAAATGAAAAACCCAAACATGCTATTCCTATTTAAAACACAGTCTTCAGGATAAAGTACAAACCTTAGTGTGGTTCAAATGGACTTTATAACCTGGCTCCTGATTAGCATCCCTAAATCCACTGAGCTCTCCACCACCTCCAGGTCTTAGCACAAGCTGCTCCTTTGGCAGGGAAAGCATTTTGCCCTAGGCCCCTCCCTGCCTTGCCCTTTGTCTACTTTCTGGCTCACTCTCAATGCTTCAGATTTCAATTTAGATGTCATATCCTCCTGGAACCTCTCCTGATGCCTCAGTGTTAGTGACCTCCAAGTGGAGGTCTTTCCAAGTTCTTGGTTATCGCCGGGGAAAAGAATTTCAGGATGTACCACATAAGCCAAGCAAGCAGCTTTTTTATTGAAAGATTGAAAGCAAAAGTACACTCTCTCAAGAGTAAGAAAGCAGGCAGTCTCGAAAAGAGCAGCTGCACTGGGAGGAAGTGGTTTTTCGTCTTTTGAAGTCTTACTAATTGAGGAAAGGAATATTCAGGGCTAAGGGGTTGGCTTTTACTAAGAACGTGGGTAGTAATTCCTAGAATTAGGTTCCCTGCCATTTTCATACTTTATATGGTTGTCTCAGAACTGTCATGGTGATTTCAAGAAATTTTAAAACCACAATGTAAATGATAGTATAATTAGCCAAAGTTCATGTAAGGTGGCAGGAGATAGTCAACAAGCCAGCAAGGTGAAGCCAGTTCTTGCCTGTGGTTATTAATCTCTCTAGTTAGCTTCTGCTCAAGGGTTGTTTACTTTTAACAACTGCACCCACTCTGCAAGCCTCTGCATCCAATCTCAGCCCTGTTTCTTAGTCTCCTACTCTAACATCAGGTTCCTCCTATGTGACTCTTTATCAGCTGGTATTTCCCCTATCTTATCTACTGCTGCACAATATTATAATTGCCTGTCCCCTTGTATCTTGCGCTAGACTCTTAGCTCAAGGACGGCAGCATTATCATTGATTAGCGCCAGCATAGGAAGTGTACAAAAAATATATTTGAGAGAATGAATGAAGGAGTGTATGGTCTAAGAGTATACACCAGAGCTGCTAAGTGAGTAACTTAGCTACAAGATTATGATACCCATTCTGTTTCATTTCTCCAGGATTATTTTCTCATCTTGACAAAATTAAGTCTAAAGGGAGGATACACAACTAGGATTATTTTCTTCTACTATATGTCCTCAATAGGTAGAGACTGTTTTTTATGCTATAATGCATTTCTAGTTTTTGTATCGTACTATTGTAACAAAATCGCCAACCTCAAGTGGCATAGAAGTCTCAGCATACTTTTAATTATAACGTTATATTGAGTGTCTAGGTAATCCACATTACTCATAAAGGGGGAAAATAAGGATTTATTGGCATGTTTGATCATAATATCCAGATCAAATATGGGATATGCTTTTCAAAAATTTTAATGTATGTTGTCAATTTTCATTTTCCCTGAAAATCCATTTGACATT
>NW_012153285.1:339318-341081 GCF_000956105.1 Propithecus coquereli | reverse complement strand
ATTTGTTCTTGAGTTTGATTCAACTCTGAGTAGCTAGAAGCTTGTCGGATTTCAAACATGAAACAACCTGCTCTTCGGTCTAATTATCAAGCTAAGCTTTAACTGACGAGGAATATTTTATTTATTAGACACTTATGTCATCAAAGGTTTTAACCAACCCTATATTGGGCAAGACCTGGCTACTTTCCAACTTATAATGTGCCATCTGATCACTCCAGAGCCACAGGGCCAGCGATTATCCAAGCCGTCTATGCTGACACAATAAAAACAGATTAGCCATCTAAAACAAATGGGTTTGCAATTAGGTCATTAAGAAGATAGCCACCCACCACCCCCTTTTCTCTATCTCTGTCAGAAAAAAGGCCAAGTGAGCCTAGTCATTTCCTGTTCTTTCTCCCCTATCCCCTGAGGTATTTGTTGAGTGAAAAACGTATAAACTTTTCCCAGTGCTTTTTATCTTCTGCTATTCTCCTCCATCCTGCCGTAGGTCATTTAAATAAATGTTCACTGCTTGAATCCATTTGTCCTGGTGGCAGTGATGAATGTACCTGTTGGGTTTAATTTTATGTGCATTTTATATCACCCATTGTGCTTTTTCAGTCTTGTTAAATAAGTGCTCCATCTTTTCACACATAGTAAGCATTTTATTTATATAATGTATATGTGTGCATATCTTATTTTAAAAACTATTTTCTTTTCCTTTGAAAATATAAAGTACCCATAGCTTTAATTACCTGTGGTTATGTTTGTTCTCTAATGCACACGCTACACTGCAAAATGAACACAAAGCTTTGAGTTTAATAATTGGCTCTATTAATTGAAAATAAAATAGCTTCAAATTTTAACTCTTTATTGACAATGCCTTGGATACATTTCCTAGTAACTCATCCAGAAGCAATATCTACACTTTTTTTAAATGATTTTGGGTAGGAGATTTTACAATATAAATTTTTAGGCAGAATTTTTAACTTATTTTTATAAATTAAGTTTTATTAATGTGGGAAGCCCCATTTTGATTTTAGGGAAAGATTAGTCTATTCTTTTACTTCTTAAGGATTATTTAGTGCCAAGACTATTAGTTCAAATCCTGGGCTAGCCAGTCACAATTCTTAATAGGATCCTTTTGTCTTTGATCCATGCCAAATAAATAGATCTTCAGGGAAGATGCACCATCCCAATGCCACCTGCTACCTCCACCTCCATCACAAGAATGCAAAGACTAACACCAGACGCAGTAGGTTAAATTAGTAATTTCAAGACTCCTTTTTTTCTGTTGTCAATACATTAAAGACAATGTTTGCCTTTCAATTAACTGCCCCGGAAGTGAATATGTTGCCTGAAGGAGCACTCTGAGCCAGACAGTCTTACCCAGGAATAATTATGACCAAATACACACACACTACTGAACGACTAAGGTTAAACAAAGACACTTGATTGAAAGGTTATGCTCATCTAGACCAATAGTTTCAACCAAGATCTTTAAAACTCCCAAATTATTTAAGAATTCTGCAAAGTTCTTCAAATTTTTTACTCGAATTTTAAAACAGGAATTAAAATTAACATTAAAAAGCACTAAACCCATTCAACTTTGCTACATTATCACATTTTTGTCAATAAGAGACCATTAGTATGTTAACTAAAACAGCTAGGTTTACTGACTTTCGTGCTGATCTCAGAATAAATTTTCTTTTTCTACATCTGTATATATTTCCTTCTTGCAAACATAACTTTGAGATTGTAACTCTGTGGTTTTTTTTTTTTTG
>NW_012153285.1:335464-339268 GCF_000956105.1 Propithecus coquereli | reverse complement strand
CAATGCAATATGATAGGGACTCGTTTTTTCAAGGAGAGCTGGTAAAGGAACATTTTGGAATTTTCTTAGAGTTTTGTTTCTAAGTATCTCTCCTCAAAAGAGGAAAGAAGAGCAGAAGGATGCTTAATGTTTATGGGAATCTCCTAAATAATATGGTTTATGAATATCTTACTTTAGAAGAAGTAGATATTATATTGAATATTTTAATATTTCCAATGTATTGTTCTGAACATATTAATTAGACATAATTCTATAATTACCATTGAGACTAGAATACAAATATTTTAGCTTTTATTATTTCTAATCTTTGTTCCATAATTGTATCAAACAGAAAAGGCTAAGCTATCCTGCAGTAATAAACAACCCCCAAATCTCAGTGACTTACAGACAACAAAGTTCATTTTTGCTCATGCTTTATGTGTATTGTATTTGACAAAAGTGCTGTGTTTATAGTAGTCATTCAGGGATTCAGGCTGATAAAGGCTCCATCTTGACACAGGCACCCATGATTGAATAAGAGAAGAGAGAATATGACAAGTCACAAGGGTCTCATGAAGCTTCTGCCCAGACCTGAGATGTCACCATTGCTCACAATTCATTGGCCAAAGCAAGTCACATGGCTGCCTGAGCTCATTCTTCTGCATGGAGGGGCACCAAATATTTTTACAGTCTGCCATAAGAAGCAGATAAAATAGTTGATTAAATAATAATTAAGCCAATGAGATTTAAACCCTTAGGTTCTAATGCAGTTGTGAGGGCTATAGTTTAATGAGGACCAGAGTTGGGGAGAAAAATATAATAGGGAAAGGCCCCAGAAAAGGAGTATATTTGCTATGGCATACATCTTATTTGTTATGTAAATGCTGTGAGGTTCAATTTAATTCCTCTGACTTTTCTCTTCAAACAAGTAACCAAGGAACTGTAGCCAGTCGTATTCAATAAATCATTATGGAGAAGAGTCATTAGCTCTTTTCCATGGCATACTGTGTCTTTCCCAAAGGAAAATGCCTTAACCTTGATGGCATCCAGTTTGGCAACCAGGAGTGGAAGATAACTACTAGATGGAAGGTTGGTGTCATTTTCTTCTCCTTTACCCATCACACCCAAGAAAAAGTCCTCTTTTCTTTACTTAAGAGCCTAGCATTAAGAATGCTTGATTCTACTGGCTTATGCAGGTTAGGGAGGAGTGGGATACACCATTCCCCTACTGCTCTAATTCTTCAACTTAACAAAAAATAGAAGTTTTCTGTATATCATGAATAAAAGTTACAATGCATTTGCTAAGGACTGCTATTAAAGGTGTCAATATAATACTGGAAAAAATGGATAAAACATATTTCTTATTTTCAAGTATCTCTCACTCTTGTGTTGTATAAACATATGCAAAGTTAGAAAATTCTAATTTTTTCAGAGCAGAGTGTTTGAACACTGAAGTAGTAGAAGCCAAAGCAGAAAATGTAGAATGAGGCCAAGTTGCCTGAGGACTCCATTGTCTGGCATAATACATAGAGGTAGCCCATTAATTAAGGAAGCCAAATTGGTGGTGGTGTGCATTCAACAGAGTGGAGGGACTTGAATCAAGGGGACCATACAGGAAGAAGTTGTATTAGGCTGGACAGGAGGGACCAGCATCTGTTGGCTTATAGGACATAGAGAATATCAGAAGAGGAGTCAAGGACTATTGAGCAGCAATCATGTTCTCTCCCTCTAGGAAGTTCCTACCCATCCGGGAATTCTCTGCTGATGAACAATCAATGCCAGGATTTGGGAAGTAAACCTAAACATGAAACCACCAAGTAAACAGGACTTCAGAGCTTTTCCCTCAGGGCCTTGTCTTACTGAGAAGAATGACTATAACCAGTTAAAAACATCATTCATTGCCTTTGCAGTAGAAGTTACAGTCAGGCAGTGAGTTCTCAGGCCCTTTAGTTGTCCTTATATGTTTCTGATTCTCCTCTGGAATGTCCTTGACCTGTCAAAATACGTGCTCCCTTAGGACCACTCTTGTTGCTACTTATTTTCTTGCAGTGAAAATCTCACTCCTGTTGATGCGGCATTATGCTTCATTTTGTCACTATTGAATGGGGGAGCAGATCTCTGTGTTTCCATGGTAACATGAAGATTTCTGCTTCTGAAATCTTCTACTTAGAGAAGATGTGATTAGTCTTGGCTGAGTCAATGAGATCTTCCAAGACCATGAGAGTCCAATGCTAGATCCCTATGTCCCATGGCATCTTCTTATTCTTGAAAGGTGATAGAAAATGTGGAGTGAACCCTTAGAGGTTAGTAAGAAAATACATTTGATCATTTTCTCCAAAAGCCTCCTACCTAAGTGATAATTCATAAAGCTCCTCCTATTCACAGGGAATATACATCTCTGAAAACAGAGTTGGAGGATAACAGTGACGGAGCAAATATGAAGAGAATGGGAAGAAGAAAAGATGAGGGGAGATACAGGCAATCTTATGAAGGAGAGCAGCTGAAGCTGTCGTAAATAGGGAGGGAATGAATCAGTTGAGAGCAAGGCAGCAGCAATGGGATTGAGGCTTTGGCTAAAGGGCACTTGCAGTTTCTAACAGTGATGTGGAGGCATACATGACGGGCATGCAGCTCTGAGCACCAGCTGGCACGACAGAGAGGAGTCTATTACAGATTCACTCATCTTGTGTGTGAGGTCCTGGCAGAAA
This sequence comes from Propithecus coquereli, assembly GCF_000956105.1. Lineage (NCBI taxonomy): Eukaryota > Metazoa > Chordata > Mammalia > Primates > Indriidae > Propithecus > Propithecus coquereli. The sequence continues at coordinate 336,581 of NW_012153285.1, read as the reverse complement.
AAACGGTCCTAAGTATGGAGTGTGCATGAGACAAATAAGGCACAAGGTGAATAGTGCCTTTCAGAAATGTACAGACTGCTGCCTCCTGCTTCACCCAGACCCCAATACGTACTAGTGAAGCAACTATGTGAGAGTCCTGAGATGTCAAAAAGTGAATTAAAAGCGTTTGAAAATAACTGCATGAAGTGAAACCCCTGAAGACACTGTTGATTGCTGAGGTTACATGCCTATCGGAAGGGGAATCAAGAACTATTGACCACCAATCTTGCTCTCTCCCTGTAGGAAGTCACTACCTCCAGAATGCTCCCTTGATAGACAATAAATACCAGGATTGGAAAAGTCAACCTAAACATGAAAACACCAAGTAAACACGCCTTTGGCTATGAAGAGCACCATCCATATTAATGTACTTTGTATTTTACCTTTAGGGTGATTTTTTTTTCTCCCCTTAACCACTCCATTCAGGCACAGTATAAAGAGCCCAGGGGGAAAGGGGAATTAAGTTGTGGGAATTCTATATGCTATTTAAAGAAGGTGAAAGCTGATGACTTATTGTTCTCCTTTTAATACTGATTTAAATAGGATCTCTGTCCTTTTGCAGCCCTACTAGAAGGCCTCAACACTTAGTTATACAGGTCCCACGAAAAGAAAGAGACAGAAAGGGAGACACAAACCATCATAAAACTGTTTTAGAAACCCCAAGACAGGAACAATTGCCAATTTTTTTTTCACCCTCTATTTTGGAATCTGTATACCTTCCCAGAGAAAACTAATTCCACTATTTATGATGCATTTATGACTCATTTACACTTAATTTATCAAAGCCACATTTTTCTGATAATTCTCAGATAACAGGCTACAGGCTTCTTTGTTAAGTCACTTTAAAGGGTAATTTTCAAAATGTGAATAAACCAGACTTTACTCAAACTTACTAGAATTTGTTCTTGAGTTTGATTCAACTCTGAGTAGCTAGAAGCTTGTCGGATTTCAAACATGAAACAACCTGCTCTTCAGTCTAATTATCAAGCTAAGCTTTAACTGACGAGGAATATTTTATTTATTAGACACTTATGTCATCAAAGGTTTTAACCAACCCTATATTGGGCAAGACCTGGCT
>NW_012153285.1:333552-334249 GCF_000956105.1 Propithecus coquereli | reverse complement strand
TGTGAAATCTAGTTGAAGAGTTAACTGACATGTACAAAAATCCAAAATAATTATGATGCAGATATAAATCTCTATCCACAAATTTAGGAAAACATGAAATGTATTTTTCTTTATTTTCTTACTACTCAAAGTGTGCCCTGAGAATCTACAGTGCCAGCATCAAGGAGAAACTTGTTTAAAATGCAGATTCTCAGGGTTGGCCTTGGAACTACTTAATCAGAATCTGTATTTTACCAAGGCCTCCAAATCACTGTTATGTTGATTAAAGTTTTTGAAATACTGCTCTGGTAGAATATTTTGCAAGGTGGTATACAGATGACCTGCATCGGATCACCTGGGGGTACTGATTTAAAATGTAGATTAAGCTGAGACCTATCAAGTCATAATTTATGAGTACCAAACCCAGTAATATGGGATTATATAAAGCCCCCCAAGTGAGAAATAGGCTCTCTAAAATTTGAGAACCTTTGCTACAAAACCTAGAAATTAGCAAGATTTAAATAATTATGGAATTGGCAGTTAATTTCAGTAAAATTCATTTTAATAACTTTCAATAAATAACATACAAAAATGTGTAAACAATAATGCATTTGTAATTTTTGATGGAGAAGAAAAGAATAATCTGATATGTGTTGGACTGACGACAGAAGTACAAAGTGCTTAAATTTCCAAAGAATTTTAAAATTATAATCCAATG